>NC_056741.1:340738753-340838753 GCF_019279795.1 Protopterus annectens | reverse complement strand
GCTGTCACCATCAACCATACAGGTAACAGATGACACTCTTCAGCCCAATGATGCATGTGCTTTGTGCAAAAACTCTGCAACAGTATGGACTCACTGACAAGGTAGTCAGCACTGCTAAACCCAGGTCTGTCAAATGTGTCTATGACTGTATGTGTTTGTCAATGTGTATATGACAGTATGTCATACTATGTATTGTCCATTAACAGCCAGTAGATCCCCCATTACCATACTGTACAGGGCCTGGTGATGTTGTTCACTTTATAGGAAGCTCAGGACACACTTCACCCTTCAAGCTTTGTGGTATGTGCAATTAAGGCCAAACACATTACTAGTCATAAGTACCTAGGTAGGGGTTCTAATCTCAGCGTTGCCAAGTAAGTGTGGGTGTATGTGAAGGGATCAACTTCAGTTTGCAGAAAATATATTTCCTAGGAGATCATTTGTCCAAGAACTAACTGGCAAAAGGTAACATTGCAAAGCAATCATCTTGTGGAAATTCATTCCACCAAAACTAGTAGTGGATGTGTAAATGCCCTTTTCTCCACTGTACAGCTGTACAGCAATACTGCAGTTGGTATACATAGTTGAGTGTGGTTGTTGTGGGCACAGCCACCGACATTGGGGGTATTGTTGTGCGTATCCCCTCGCTTAGTGTGCTGTTATACTGTCCAGTTCATGTTAAGAGGTTAAGTAGCTGTTAATCACACAATGTGTGGTTCTACTCCACCTCACACCCTCCAAAGTGGGGGGCTGTGCCCACCACACCAGCACAACTATGTATGCTAACTCCAGGATTGCATTACATTGGGAAAAAGGACATATACCTAGCCAGTACCATTTCTAATGAAATTAAATTTGGCGGACTGATTATTTACTGATGTGATGTTTTGGCAATTTGGTCTTGGTGAAATTACATAGGCCAAAATGAGTTCTCTGCAAAATGAAGTACATCCATGTAAATGGTATTCTCTGTGTATTGCATCAACACAAAAGTTTGTGTGTGTGAGTGTGTGTCTGTGTGTTTGTGTGTGTGTGTGTTATTCAAAGATATGTGGTGTGTGCCACTCAGTACACTTACCTTTGTCCACTGTAGAAGAGCTGCTTACATCAGCCATGCACTCACCTGTATACATCCTTCAGACCTATCAGCCATGTGGCACATGCAGTAACTGTTATACAGACCTTCTACTTGTGTTCAGCTGTACCCGGATATGACACAGTCAATGTGTTACCACAGTGCCACACCCCTTTTAGGAAAGGACAGCAAGCCAACATCCTCCTGACACACAGAAACCTAGAACACAAACAGAATACTTTATGGAAACCACATTTAGTCAGTGTTAATAAAAGTAATAATGCATCATGGCTGGACAGCTACACACCCTGATGTGTAATCTCGAAACATTCCAACTGGCAACACTTTAAATAGCATTACATTGCTAAACTTTAGTGCATTCACCCTGTGCATCAGAACCATAATAGCATGTCCCTGCATCGATCATCATAAGCACAGGGTGTGGTGTGGGTTTGCCAGAGGCCTAGGCCGAGCCATTTGGTTGACATCATGTGTGTGGGTTAGGGGGTTGTTTATTAAATGGCCTGTGCAGATGTGGTGTGTGTAGGTATGGAGGTGCCCTAGCTGTGACGGTGATGTGTGTGTATATGGATTTACACAGTTCTGCCATGTGGCTGCCCTATACAGGAGTATGTTGAACAGCTGTGGACTATATATAGCACGGTGTACAGTTCACTGTGTCTGGCCCTGGACATCATACAAAATAACACGCACTGGACCACCATGGCAGAATCTTCATTTCTATAAAATGTTTAATGAACAAAAAGGACAAGCACTTTCACAAATTGCTTCTTCAGATCCTTATAAAATCTTAGAAAACAAAAACATATTTAAAATACATTACAACCAATCATATACACTTAAAATTGGTGCAACAGTGACATCATAATCAGCAATAAAACTATTGCTTATGCATCCTAAGAATCAATTTGAGCTCCACTTGTTCCAAAAAATTATTGCAATCACCACCCTTCCTATTCTGATGTATCTATTGTAAAACCCTGAAAGAAAAATGATGATTCGAAAACTTTAGCTGATGCATGGCTAGAGCGTTCTTGATGTCATCCTTTCTCATATCTGAAAAATGTTTATATACCCTGTCCCTAAGCTGCTGTGTGGTTTTCCCTATGTAAAAACATGGGCATAAATCACACGTGGATAAGTATACCACTTGCATAGTAGTGCAGTCGGCATTGAACCTGGGTATGAATTCAAAGACTAGAGTGCGATGTCTGTATGTTTGTTCTTTAGTTAAGACCTTACAGACACTACAGCGTCTGCATGGATAAGTCCCTGTTTGTTATTCATATTGTCCCACTAGCTTTCTTTCATTACATAACAATTGATCTGAAGTAGGATGTTCATTTGTCAGCAACCTGTGGGTTACGGATCCGATATCGGATCCGAGCCGGCAACTTGTTTCAAGCTAATGGATCCGAGCTCCTAGCTCCTCCCTTCACCCATAATCCCCTGCTAACCCTCCATGACCTCAGATCTAGTTTGCCGCGCTTGTGGATGGCTGGATCCTTATTGAGCTCATCAGATAAGTGAAGAAAAAGTTACCTTTTTCTAAGTACTTTTTGTCAGGAATTTCTTTTTTAGTTTAAATTAATACTTTTAAAGTGTGTCTGAGTTAGGTTCCTTATTTTTTAATTAGTACCCTCCCTTCGCTGGTCGCTAGTGTGTGAGTGTGTTTTGTGTGTCTTTTGGGGACTGTGTGTGTGTGTAGTTGCTTTTCTTTTTTAGTTTAAAAAAAAAAAAAAAAAAAAAAAGGGAATGGCTGAGGCCCCAAAAGTCATATTTTCTAAATGTACCAAGTGTGGCCATAAGCTCTCCCCGGCTGATGGCCACACTCGGTGCATTCGGTGCCTTGGGGTTGAACACCTCACCTCGGGCTGTACCATCTGTGCAGCGTTCAACCCCAGGGCACTGAAAGAGTGGAGGTCGAAGCTGGTCCAGGCGGGACTTTTACCCCTGGATTTGGCTTCGGCCTCCGCCACCTCTGCTGCTCCCATGGCTCCACCACAGCCTGTGGTAGTTGCCACTCCTGCCCCCTGCCTCCGTCCGGGACTCAAACTCCCACTAAAGTGTCGGAGGACAGGGAGGCCAGGAGGGAGAAACGGAGGGAGAAGCACCACAAGTGGCGGGCCGAGACCTCCGTTTCGGCCCCGCCAGCTAAGCGGGCTTCTCCCTCCGCTGCTTCTAGGTCTCCTCCTCCTTGGCTCCGATCCCCTTGTTTCTCCCCGGGGCCCGAGGAGGAGGAGACCCGATCTCCATCAAGGTCATCGAGGCGGCATTCCAGGCCTGCCTCGGTGGCCTCCACGAGATCTACCTTCAGTTTATTAGATGCAGACTTGGACCGGATGATGCGAAGATTCATCCAGGCCCAGCTGCAGATGGGAGTGCTCTTGCCTCAGCTCGACACCTTTTTTCCACCCAATTGCTCCTTCTCCGACCTGCTACCCGGGTTCGGAGCGCTCAGAGCCGAGCAGCCTTGGAGCCGGGAGTAGGTCAGCGCCGACAGTACTTGGTACTTCGGATCCGACCCTGCCTCGAGCCTGTCGGATCCGACCTCGAGCTGTGGTCTGAGCGAGGATCGGGGGATTCAGTGTGCCGCCCTCCATCCAGGTCAGACGCTGGTCCATCGTCGGGGGTCTCAGTCTCAGCACCGGCTCCGATCCTTCATCGATCAGTGGGAGAGCCACTGGATCCATTGGAGAGTGGCTCTCCCTCGGCCTTCGATGTTGTGGAGAGGGCTCTGTTGAGAGCATCCGGACCCCCGGTCCTTGCATCGACTCATCCCTGCACTCCCTCTCTGCTGGGCCAGGCTTCCATCACCCGGCCAAAGGCTGTGCCCGCCACACCCCCCTAACTATATATATCAACTCCAGGGTCGCACAACATTGGGGAGGGGGGCAAATCCCAGGTTTTTGCCTTGAATACTGGTTGTCGACCAAATGAGCTGTCGACCAAATGAATGTCGATCAAATGGTCTGTCGATCTTATGAAGTAAACCCATATGTGTGTATATGTATATATATATATACATATATATATATATATATATATATATATATATATATATCCTTTTAATGTGTAATCATGAGTGTTGTATATTCCTTCTCAGATGTATCTCTCCATATTTATCTGATATGTGTATATTTAGATGTAGAAACATGACTGATTCCACACTATTTTCACTAA
The DNA here is from genome assembly GCF_019279795.1 of Protopterus annectens. Lineage (NCBI taxonomy): Eukaryota > Metazoa > Chordata > Ceratodontiformes > Protopteridae > Protopterus > Protopterus annectens. The sequence continues at coordinate 340,834,474 of NC_056741.1, read as the reverse complement.
CAAGTATTAAACAGTCATAGTAATCAAATCAGTTGTTCACTACTATTCAGTATGTGTACTGAATTATATATTTGAAAATGCAACAGACATCCTGACAGCTCAGATGGCTTCATAGGTAAGTGCTGTGATTATAGTGTACAGGGTCCTGGGTTGAAGACCTGCATGGGCTATTTATTTTGTTGCTAGGCAGAACAAGGGCTGATAGGGACAAGATGATTAAGGCACTTTAAAATGGCTTTAAGTGGGTTTGCGTGGGTTTGCATGACAGTAAGCAGTGCTAACATATGGTTAAATCAATACTCGTTTACACCGTGTAGGCTTCGCTTACTAGTGCCCAAATCTGCTTGGCATTTTCATGTAAGCAATGCTTAAACCTGCTGCTGAGCATAGCCCAGCCCTGGAAACCAGCAATCACATTCCAGTCTGATCAAATAGCAGGGTAATGACATCTTTAATAAGTGTATTTAATTCCATGTACATAACATGCTTCTATGTGCTGTCATTACAGTAGCAAGGGGTGTGAGTATACTGTATGGGACATTTGAGTGTACAAGGGTAGTACCACAATCTTTTCTCTTTGTATGTGTTATATACTTGGGTAGTATCCCAGGTTATATGCAGTCACACTTGCATGTATTGTATCATTACCTTACTACTGTTAACTGTGCTTTCCCTTGGTGAGGAACTTTTGGGGTCTTTCCAACTGCAGCAGTTGGAAAGACCCCAAAAGTTCCTCACCAAGAGGATAAAGGGTCTTAAACATATGCCATATGCCGCCCGACTGAAAAAACTCCAGCTCTATTCAGTCGCATACCGCCTACTCAGAGGTGATCTGTGCCTGACGTACAAGGCCATGTCCAATCCTGAATTAATGGACATGCTCCACCTCAGAAAATCCAAATCCATCAGAGCCACGAGAACAAGTGACTAAAACCTCAACACAGAAATAAATAGGACGTGCTGGAGGGACAGATTCATAACCCAGAGGCTCCCTACACTCTGGAACAGAATCCCAGTCCATGTTAGGCAGAGCCCCTCACTGACTCTATTCAAGAGAAATCTCGACGAATGGATGGGAGATCGTAGGTTTACCCCGGGGGTCATCCCTGTGTCACTACTAGATAGAGGCATAGTAAACTAAACCCTAAAAGGGCATAGTATTCTCATCCTAAGGGGTGGTGTAAGCCACATACACTCTGGCTAGGCTTATAAATGCCTTAGGGCAGATAGCCTAGTACGAACCTATGAACCTATGAACCTATAAGAGTAGATTGCACATTGTAGTACTGGAACTATACACCCCTGTATGCAAAGCTGGACTCTGAGTACTGACTATCATGTTCTTGGTCTTTGAGCTGTATGTTTTTATGTATCTCCTATTGGATATTGATCTGATATGTTGATATTAACTATAGACTACTATGTTTTTAGGACATGTCATTGAGGACTGCTGTCATGTAGTAATGGCATACCTATCAGTTTCAGACATTTATCTGTCAAAACATTCATCCTAATGCATAACCTGATGGGTATCTACTTTCTGTCTGGCCTCTGTACACATGTGCAGATGTCAGGTATTCATCTTAGCTGCTTACAGGCAATCTTTGATTGACTGACACTGACATGTCTGCCCAGCTGTGTTATGAATGACACAGCTAGGAAGCCCCACTCTCTATACACCAGATGCTATGGATACCTCAACCAGACTACCACAGTCAACAGAACATGTTTGGGTACAGGTCCCTAACCCAGACACTGGACATGTTATGCAATATATGTTGCATGCATGTCAATTGGAGCACCTCACTGGCCCTCTTCAAGAGAAAACCAAATGAGTGGAAGTTGAATTTAACTGTCACCCTGGGGATCACTCTAGTGGCATCAGTTGATAGATGGCCTGCTGACAAATGTCAGGTGGTGTGATACCAGTGTACTCACATGCCCTACTCTTCTCATCTCTCCATGGACATTAGCCTGGTACACACCTAGGAACACCTGCACCTATGGACCACAGTCTGTGTGCATTACTGAGTATAACAGTGTTTGTGTGTTTGTAAACTTGTAGTTGAAAATACTCTGAGGGCCTTCTCACTCACTACACCCCCAATTGCTCTACTTAGAAAGGGCTGCTGCTGTAAGTCACATTAAATATACCTTGTGACACTCTTCACCCTATGGGCTACCTGGAGCTTGCAGTACCAATATAACACTGTTCTATAAATGGGTAGATAGATGTGGGTTACCCTCTGAGTCCTGGCAAATGTGAGTATGTGTGTGTGTGTGTGTGTGTGTGTGTGTGTGTGTGTGTGTGTGTGTGTGTGTGTGTGTGTGTGTGTGTGTGTGTGTCTGTGTGTGTGACTGTGCATATTTGTAGGAGACTGCATTCTGAGGCCACATTCTCCAAATACGCTAAACCTTGCCATACATTATAAGGGCTGGTGATGTTGCTGACATTAGGAGAGCCATGACAAACCCCTCACCCTACTATCCCTGTGGCATGTGCAATAAATGCATATCCCTGTAGTAGCAATAATTAGATAGACAAGGGTTTTATTACAGTCCTGGTAAATGTGTGATTGTGCATTATCATGGGTTTCAGTGAGTACAATATCCAATGTGGGGTAGTAGTGCTGGGTATACTGTCTTAACACCATGGTACCCCCAGTACATGTCCCAAGGTCCACTGTATGAGGACCGCTGTCACCATCAACCATACAGGTAACTGATGACACTCTTCAGCCCAATGATGCATGTGCTGTGTGCAAAAACTCTGCAACAGTATGGACTCACTGACAAGGTAGTCAGCACTGCTAAACCCAGGTCTGTCAAATGTGTCTATGACTGTATGTGTTTGTCAATGTGTATATGACAGTATGTCATATTATGTATTGTCCATTAACAGCCAGTACATCCCCCATTACCATACTGTACAGGGCCTGGTGATGTTGTTCACTTTATATGAAGCTCAGGACACACTTCACCCTTCAAGCTCTGTGGTATGTGCAATTAAGGCCAAACACATTACTAGTCATAAGTACCTAGGTAGGGGTTCTAATCTCAGCATTGCCAAGTAAGTGTGGGTGTATGTGAAGGGATTGACTTCAGTTTGCAGAAAATATATTTCCTAGGAGATCATTTGTCTGAGAACTAACTGTCAAAAGGTAACATTGCAAAGCAATCATCTTGTGGAAATTCATTCCACCAAAACTAGTAGTGGATGTGTAAATGCCCTTTTCCCCACTGTACAGCTGTACAGCAATACTGCAGTTGGTATACATAGTTGAGTGTGGTTGTTGTGGGCACAGCCACGGACATTGGGGGTATTGTTGTGCGTATCCCCCCGCTTAGTGTGCTGTTATACTGTCCAGTTCATGTTAAGAGGTTAAGTAGCTGTTAATCACACTATGTGTGGTTCTACTCCACCCCACACCCTCCAAAGTGGGGGGCTGTGCCCACCACACCAGCACAACTATGTATGCTAACTCCAGGATTGCATTACATTGGGGAAAATGACATATACCTAGCCGGTACCATTTCTAATGAAATTAAATTTAGCGGACTGATTATTTACTGATGTGATGTTTTGACAATTTGGTCTTGGTGGAATTACATAGGCCAAAATGAGTTCTCGGCAAAATGAAGTACATCCATGTGAATGGTATTCTCTGTGTATTGCATCAACACAAAAGCTTGTGTGTGTGAGTGTGTGTCTGCGTGTTTGTGTGTGTGTGTGTGTGTGTGTGTTATTCAAAGACATGTGGTGTGTGCCACTCAGTACACTTACCATTGTCCACTGTAGAAGAGCTGCTTACATCAGCCATGCACTCACCTGTATACACCCTTCAGACCTATCAGCCATGTGGCACATGCAGTAACTGTTATACAGACCTTCTACTTGTGTTCAGCTGTACCCGGATATGACACAGTCAATGTGTTATCACAGTGCCACACCCCTTTTAGGAAAGGACAGCAAGCCAACATCCTCCTGACACACAGAAACCTAGAACACAAACAGAATACTTTATGGAAACCACATTTAGTCAGTGTTAATAACAGTAATAATGCATCATGGCTGGACAGCTACACACCCTGATGTGTAATCTTGAAACATTCCAGCTGGCAACACTTTAAATAGCATTACATTGCTAAACTTTAGTGCATTCACCCTGTGCATCAGAACCATAATAGCATGTCCCTGCATCGATCATAAGCACAGGGTGTGGTGTGGGTTTGCCAGAGGCCTAGGCTGAGCCATTTGGTTGACATCATGTGTGTGGGTTAGGGGGTTGTTTATTAAATGGCCTGTGCAGATGTGGTGTGTGTAGGTATGGAGGTGCCCTAGCTGTGATGGTGATGTGTGTGTATATGGATCTACACAGTTCTGCCATGTGGCTGCCCTATACAGGAGTATGTTGGACAGCTGTGGACTATATATAGCACGGTGTACAGTTCACTGTGTCTGGCCCTGGACATCATACAAAATAACACGCACTGGACCACCATGGCAGAATCTTCATTTCTATAAAATGTTTAATGAACAAAAAGGACAAGCACTTTCACAAATTGCTTCTTCAGATCCTTATAAAATCTTAGAAAACAAAAACATATTTAAAATACATTACAACCAATCATATACACTTAATTGGTGCGACAGTGACATCATAATCAGCAATAAAACTATTGCTTATGCATCCTAAGAATCAATTTGAGCTCCACTTGTTCCAAAAAATTATTGCAATCACCACCCCTCCTATGCTGATGTATCTATTGTAAAACCCTGAAAGAAAAATGATGATTCGAAAACTTTAGCTGATGCATGGCTAGAGCGTTCTTGATGTCATCCTTTCTCATATCTGAAAAATGTTTATATACCCTGTCCCTAAGCTGCTGTGTGGTTTTCCCTATGTAAAAACATGGGCATAAATCACACGTAGCTAAGTATACCACTTGCATAGTAGTGCAGTCGGCATAGAACCTGGCTATGAATTCAAAGACTAGAGTGGGATGTCTGTATGTTTGTTCTTTAGTTAAGACCTTACAGACACTACAGCGTCTGCATGGATAAGTCCCTGTTTGTTACTCATATTGTCCCACTAGCTTTCTTTCATTACATAACAATTGATCTGAAGTAGGATGTTCATTTGTCAGCAACCTGTGGGTTACGGATCCGATATCGGATCCGAGCCGGCAACTTGTTTCAAGCTAATGGATCCGAGCTCCTAGCTCCTCCCTTCACCCATAATCCCCTGCTAACCCTCCATGACCTCAGATCTAGTTTGCCGCGCTTGTGGATGGCTGGATCCTTATTGAGCTCATCAGATAAGTGAAGAAAAAGTTACCTTTTTCTAAGTACTTTTTGTCAGGAATGTCTTTTTTAGTTTAAATTAATACTTTTAAAGTGTGTCTGAGTTAGGTTCCTTATTTTTTAATTAATACCCTCCCTTCGCTGGTCGCTAGTATGTGAGTGTGTTTTGCATGTCTTTTGGGGCCTGTGTGTGTGTGTGTAGTTGCTTTTCTTTTTTAGTTTAAAAAAAAAAAAAAAGGGAATGGCTGAGACCCCAAAAGCCATATTTTCTAAATGTACAGTGTGGCCATAAGCTCTCCCCGGCTGATGGCCACACTATTGGGGTTGAACACCTCACCTCGGGCTGTACCATCTGTGCAGCGTTCAACCCCAGGGCACTGAAAGCCGGAGGTGAAGCTGGTCCTGGCGGGACTTTACCCCAGTTTCGGCCTCCGCCACCTCTGCTGCTCCCATGTCTCCACCAGAGCCTGTGGTAGTTGCCACTCCTGCCCCCTGCCTCCATCCAGGACTCAAACTCCCGCTAAAGTGTCGGAGGACAGGGAGGCCAGGAGGGAGAAACGGAGGGAGAAGCACCACAAGTGGCGGGCTGAGACCTTTGTTTCGGCCCCAACAGCTAAGCGGGCTTCTCCCTCCACTGCTTCTAGGTCTCCTCCTCCTTGGCTCCGATCCCCTTGTTTCTCCCCAGGGCCCAAGGAGGAGGAGACCCGATCTCCGTCGAGATCATCGAGGCGGCATTTCAGGCCTGCCTCGGTGGCCTCCTCGAGATCTACCTTCAGTTTATCAGATGCAGACTTGGACCGGATGATGCGAAGATTCATCCAGGCCCAGCTGCAGATGGGAGTCTCTGCCCCCTCAGGGGAGCTCACACCTTTTTCACCAAATTGCTCCTTCTCCGACCCGCTACCCAGGTTGGGCCGGAGCCGAGCAGCCTTGGAGCCGGGGGTGGGTCGGCACCGACAGTACTTGGTACTTCGGATCCGACCCTGCCCTCGAGCCTGTCAGATCCGACCTCTCAGAGCCGTGGTCCGAGCTTCAGATCCGGGGGATTCAGTGTGCCTTTGGCTCTGTCCAGGTCGGAGCACACTGGTCCCTCGGATCCGACGGTCTCAGCGCCGGCTCCGATCCCTTCATCGGATCCGAGTGGGAGCCGACTTTCGGATCCATTAGAGAGTTGCTCTCCCTCGGCCTTCGATGTTGTGGGAGGGCTCTGTTGAGAGCATCCGGACCCCCGGTCCTTGCATCGACTCCTCCCTGCACTCCCTCTCTGCTGGGCCAGGCTTCCATCACCCTGCCAAAGGGACAGCCTGCTTCGATGTCACAGATAGTTCCATTGGAACAAGGTGTTGCTGGCGAGGCCTCCTCAGACAGTCCCCCCAAGGAAGCTCCCCGCAAGCATAAGTGCAAAAGGAGGCATGTGGACTCCCCTGAGTCCTTAACCGAGGACACGGACTTGGAGGAAGCGGAAGGCTCCCCAAGATCGCCACCTGAGGATGTCTCCTTTGGAGACATCATGGAGATGCTGAGAATCAGAGGTTGGTGGTCTGCCCCTAAGTCTTCCTCTGACGAGTCCGTGTTTCTGGAGGCATTCGAGGCAGGACCGTCTACCTCTTGGGTGTCCCCTCCAGCCGACCCCCTGGTGGACCTCATTACCACCAGGGCATGGAAGGATCTGGACACCGTGGAGCCAATACCGAAGCGACTGGATAGGATTCTTAGCCCCCCCTCAGACCGATCACATTGGAGTAAGGGCCCCCCTGTAGATGTCATGTTGACGGCGGCTGCCACAAAGAGGGAATTGGCTCAGGAGAGTCCCTCAGTCCATCCACCGAGCAAAGAGTCCCGTTTGATGGATCGCTTAGGGAAGCGAGTCTTTAGTTCAGTGACCTTCTCAGTAAGGTCTCTGAACTATATGGCACATGTCATCAGGATGCAGCGGGATCTTATCAAAGAATACGCTGCATCCCTCCCTGAGTCCATGTCGGAGGAGGATAAACAATTGTACTCCACCAGAATGGCCACTCTGAGATCTATTTCAAACACCTCTATGCGGCTGTTGTCCCACGCCACAGAGGGAGCCGCTAGGGCTATCTGAGCAGGCCTAGTCATGAGACGTCAGGCCTGGCTCCGTCATGGCGACTTTACGGAGCCCTTTAAAGCTTCCTTCGTGAACACCCCTTTTGATGGTTCTGCCCTATTTGGCAAAACAGTTCGCGAGACACTTGTCCAGAGCGAGAAGGATGGGAAGACGTTGTCTGCCGTCAGAGTCTGCTTCTCTGCTCCCCAGCGGTGCTTTTCAAGGAACCAAAAGGGTCAGAAGAAGATGTGGTTCCGGAAATCACAACATTCCCAACCAGCTCCGGACAACCAGTCCTACCGTGGCAGAGGTGGACAGGGAGGATGTCGCCCCAGGGGCAGAGGGGCTCTGAGAAACTTTGGGTCCAGAGAACCTTTCTCTGAGCGGCCCGCACAGCAGCCCTGAGGGGTTGCCCGGCTGCTCCACTCTGGAGGCAGTCGGGGGGCATTTTTCAAAACACCTAGCGGCATGGGAGTCCATCACAACAGACCACTGGGTGCTTCACATCATATCCAGAGGGTACAAAATACCAATACTTCATGTCCCCCAATCCAAGAACCTCCCCGATGTACCACCCTATCAGAGGGAGGCCGCAGCCGCAGCCACAGAAATACAGAAGCTGCTAAGAAAAAGAGCCATCCAGCCCGTCCCCCAAGACCAACTCGGATTAGGGTTCTACTCCAGGTTCTTTTTGGTGCCAAAAAAGACGGGGGACCTGAGACCCATCCTAGACCTTTCCCGCTTGAACCTGTCAGTAACCAAGGAAAAATTACGAATGGTCACTCTTCAATCTATCCTCCCCCTTTTGAGGAAAAACGATTGGATGTGCTCTAGAGACCTCAAGGATGCGTATTACCACATCTTAATGGACAAACGATCCAGGAGGTTCCTTTGCTTCCGGCTGGGGGCCAGTCACTACTAGTTCAGGGTCCTTCCCTTTGGCCTCACCACAGCCCCCAGGGTGTTCACCAAGGTGTTAGCAGTGATTGCGGCCCACCTGAGACTCCAGGAGAATTCAGGTCTTTCCGTACCTGGACGACTGGCTCCTGACCGCACCAACAAGGCATCTACTTTGCTCGGCCAGAGACTTCTTTCTCCATCTAGCCCCATAACTAGGCATTACTATCAAAGTCAGCAAATCTCTACTGGCTCCGACGCAGATCATAGAATTCATAGGTGCCAGAATAGACACCAGAGATTTGCAAGCCTTCCTAACTTCCGAGATAATCAGGAACCTACAACTTCATGTGCGGGCTATCCTTCATTCAGAGGCTTCACCAGCAGAATTGGTCCTGAGGGCACTAGGCTCCATGGCGGCAGCGATTACACTCCTTCCATGCACCCGTTTGAACATGCGAGTACTGCAATGGACTCTGTTAGTGCAATGGTCCTTCCTATCCCTTCCTCTCCACCATCCCATTGCTATCAGCAAGGCTTGCAGGAGGGTGCTACTATGGTGGCTCCAAGCATCGAACTTCCATACGGGCCGTCCCTTCTGCACCTCTCCCCCTATCGCCACAGTGGCCATGGACGCTTCCCACCTCGAGTGGGGGGGCATTATTCAGGCAGGACAGTCCAAGGCACGTGGAACGATACAGAGACCTCCCTGCATATCAACGTTCTGGAGATGAGAGCGGTGCTGTTGGTGTTGCAAGCACTTCAGAGCTTCCTCCCCGCAGGAACGATTGCAATTCAGTCGGACAACATGTCAGTGGTCTGGTATATCAACAAACAGGGGGGAACCGGATCTTATACTCTTTGCCGCGAAGCCATGAGAGTGTGGGAATGGGCGATCTCCACCAACCGCTTTCTGATCGCAACGCACATTCCGGGGAGGACCAACATCCTAGCAGACAAGCTCAGCCACACCCTTCTTACCCTGTACGAGTGGTCTCTCAATCCTCTAGTAGCGAAGCAGATATTCGCAACATGGGGGCAACCCTGCTGCGATCTTTTTGCATCTCCATCAAACATCAAATGCGACAATTTCTTCGTTCTAATCCCCCCTCCAGGGGAAACTCCAAGAGACGCTCTGGTGCATGCTTGGCCACCTGGTCTACTCTATGCCTATCCTCCTCTGCCAATGATGATACAACTCTTACAGAAAGCCTCGCAGTTGGGGAGCAAGATGATTCTCATTGCCCCATTCTGACCTCGACAAATTTGGTTCCCTTACCTGTGGTCTCACCTTGTGAATCACCCTTGGATTCTAGATCCCATTCCGGATCTCATCTCCCATCCATTGGACTTGACAACTCCAAACTTGGACAATCTGAAACTGACAACTTGGTTGCTCCAGTTCCACTCCTAGTTAGGACTCCCGGTATCTCTTCACCAGTCAAAGCCATCCTCGTGGCAGTGCATAAGCCCTCCACCAGGAAAGTGTATCACAGTAAATGGAAACGTTTTTCCATCTGGGCGGAGCACCGCGATCTAGATCCCTTTACGGCTCCTCTTCCATCCATTTTAGACTTACTAACTGAACTCTTTCAGGAAGGCGCTAGTTGTTCAACTGTCAAAGTGCAATTGGAAGCCATATCTCATTATCATGTGGGACATGATACAGGGCCCTTGATGTCAGCCAAATTGTGTAAAACCTTTCTCAAGGGTACCTTTTTACTTAGACACCTGTAAAAGAAGCCGTTCCCCCCTGGGATCTTACTTTAGTTCTTCAAGCCTTGATTGCTCCACCCTTTGAACCCGCTGCTTCAGTGGATCTCAAATTCTTGTCATGGAAAACAGCATTCCTTGTAGCCATTACTTCAGCAAAAAGAGTGTCGGAACTTCAGGCTCTTTCTGTGAAGCCTCCATACCTGATTTTTCACCCAGATAGAGTGTACCTCAGGATCAATCCCTCCTTTCTTCCCAAGATAGCATCAGAAACCAACATAAATCAATCCATAAATTTACCGGTTTTCTTGCCTAAATATCAAAATAAGGGAGAGTACAAGCTGCACTCATTGGATGTTCATAGGCAGCTTCGTTTTTATACTCATAGGACAGCTGGCCATAGACAATCTGACCAGCTGTTCATTTCCTTTGCCAAATTTAACTTAGGGAAAGCTATCTCTAAAGTATCTTTATCTCGCTGGATTTCCCAATGTATCCTACTGGCTTATCAAGCCTCAGGTAGACCCGCACCAGAAGGAGTTCGTGCTCATTCCACCCGCTCCATTTCTACTTCTGCGGCTTTCAAGTCTAGAGTTCCTTTGGATGATATTTGTTCTGCAGCCACTTGGGCTTCATCTCATACCTTTATCAACCACTACAAGCTAGACCTGCTTTCTAGAGGAGAGCATCCTTTGGCTCTGCGGTGCTTGTAATATCCTTCCATGATGGCCACCCAAGGTGCAGGTAGCTGGGGACTCTGTCCCACAGGTTGCTGACAAATGAACATCCTACTTCAGATTTAGAAGTTATGTACTCACCATAACGTTCCATCTGAGTAGGTAGTTCATTGTCTGCAACCATCCTCCTTCCCCTGACCTTCTTCGGATCTACTAGTTGTTAGATATCCTTTTGTTGGATATATATTGAGAGGCAAACTCGATCTGAGGTCATGGAGGGTTAGCAGGGGATTATGGGTGAAGGGAGGAGCTAGGAGCTCAGATCCATTAGCTTGAAACAAGTTGCCGGCTCGGATCCGATATCGGATCCGTAACCCACAGGTTGCAGACAAATGAACTACCTACTCAGATGGAATGTTATGGTGAGTACATAACTTCTAATTTCAAATTGCTGTTGTTCTGATAAGTAAAGTTCAGTGTATCTCCAACTATACTATTGATCTTACTATCCAAGATAAATATAAACCAATGATTCTGTATAATATTTTTCACTACCTTATTATTGTAGTTAAGTTAGTCACAAAAGAGGTCTGTTGTTTCCTCTTATTGATTCTAATAGTGCCTGTACCCTTGTCATTCTCCCCCTTCGATCTATCTGCAGTTATCAAACAATCACGGCCAGAACTTGGCAGTATGACGTTCAATACACCCATATTCTGTTCTTGTTGAGTTATTGAGCTAACATGGATCATATTCCTGATCTTCCTAACATTGGTACAACAGGGACTGATTCATGCAGACACTGTAGTGTCTGTAAGGTCTTTTACGTAGGGAAAACCACACAGTGGCTTAGGAACAGGGTATATAAACATTTGTCAGATGTGAGGAAGGGTGACATCAAGAACGCTCTAGTCAAGCATCAGCTAGAATTTTCAAATCATCATTTTTCTTTCAGGGTTTTACAACAGGTACATCAGAATAGGAGGGGTGGTAATTGCAATATTTTTTTGGAACAAATGGAGCTCAAATGAATTCTTAGGATGCAAGCACATAAGCATCGAGGGCTGAATAGTCAATTGAACATTAAGCCCGTTTTAAGTGGGTGGAAACTAAAGGTGTATAGACATAAGCAATAGGTTTTATTGCTTATTATGATGTCACTTTGGCACCAATTTTATGTGTATGTGATTGGTTGTAATGTATTTTAAATATGTTTTTGCTTTATAAGATTTTATAAGGATCTGAAGAAGCAATTTGCAAAAGCGCTTGTCCTTTTTGTTCATTAAACATTTTATATAAGTGAAGATTCTGCCATGGTTATCCAGTGGGTGTTATTTTGTATGAAGCTTTGGTGTTATCTTCTGGACATTCACTACACATTGGTGATTCTTTTTCTTGTCTGGCCCTGGACATGGGAGCTGTGCGTGCCAGGGGTTGCATGGGCACCATCAGGCAGAAACCAAGATATGGTAATCTCCCCTGATGATAGCAATTGTCTGCTGGATCTGTGTCCCTGTTGGGACCAGGCAGTACCATGTGCATGTGGCCTGCTGCATTGTGATGTAGACAGCACCCCCTGCAGTGCTGGTGCTGCCACTACGGGAGCAGGAGTGAGATGTTGCCTGTCCACGTAGACCTCCACCTGTTGGTGTTGATGACCTATGTCCACGTGGCTGACACCCTACTCCCATCACATGCTGTCCCACAGACAACACATGGTCAAGGATTCCCACCATCTCACCCAACCATCTATCCATGACCCCTGCAAAATAACAGTGGGCATCTGCATGATCATAGACGTAGTCACGTACAGTAGGAAGAGTAGCCCTCTGGAGCCTGAGACCATCTCTTGTGTAACATTCCATATGTGCCTGTGCCTCCATGATGTTCAAAAATATGCATCTGGTGACACCTGCTATGGCACTTCTGCCAGGAGCATGATGGCCAGCAGCCCTTCTACAAGCACCCCTGTCCATCTGCCTGTGTGCAACCTTGCTGGTCATCCAGCTATGGCTGGTGTGTACAGACACACTTGCCATAGTTACCACACTTTCCTGTCCCTTGCCATCACCCAACTGTCCCTCATCTATGGCCACTGGTGATGGGGTATGTGTGGGCATTGTGACTGTGTGCGGGGATGGGGTGGATTAAAGTGGGATGCCAACCAATGGCACAGATTCAGGCCCTGACAACTCTGCCTGTGTTTCACTATGTCTATCATCATTGTCAGAGTCTGTATAGACACTAACAACACTTTGCCGGTAGGAGGGTCCCTGACCCACCTTGCCACTTGTGAGAGGCAGACAAGAGATTTAAATTAAGACCTGTACATTATGGTTTACTTCTACACATGCACACACACACACACACACACACACACACACACACACACACACACACACACACACACACACACACACACACACACACACACACACACACACACACACACACTTACAGGTGAGGTGGCACAAAGATATTACACAGACCTCTTATTACCCAACAGTTGACATACATGACATATGCCACTCAACAGCATACACTGCAGCCATTCATAATCCTTGTTACCAACAATATACATCTCTGCGATCCATGTGTTGTATTAGTAGGTGATGCCCCATACCCTGCACCCATGTACACATTATTGCTGTGCACCTGTACAGCACACTGGCATGTACTGTGCACCATACCTCACAAGTGTACAGACCATTGCTGAATGTGGAGATGTCTGGCAGTTATGTTTGCTCTGTTGCTCACAGTCCCTGTGTGTTTGTCTGACACATAACTGGGATGATATGAGGTCTAATGTCAATAATTAATGCCTGACCTTTAATTTGCAGATCTCATCATCAGCAGTGCATGCATGTGCAATAAAATCTGGTTACACCGACAACCTTCAAAGCTTCATGTGGATATGAGGTGTGTACACAGTCATGTTGACATGCCACCCTCTTCTATGATATGCAATGGTGCCACAATACTGCATTTGATAACATTACACACACCTGATATGTGACATATGACCTGTGCAATCCAATGCAGTATCAAACAAATATATTAGTTATGGAGATGCTGAATGGGATGCATACAATATGTGGGTTTCATAAATGTGCACACCCTTAAAACAATGGTTTGTTGAAGCAACTGTTAAGTGAACAACAGCAGTCACTATTCCTGGAAGGGGTATACTAGTGTAGCCCATCTTTACTTGGCATTATTTGGTCTGTCTTCCCTACAAGGATCCCCCAACTCTGCCAGATTGCAAGGTCAGCTCATATGCACAGCCCTTGGAGGTCACACAGTGGCTTCACTATTGCTGTAGAGTCTGGGTTATGTCTGGCACAATTCATAGCCTTGAATGTGTTCAGATACAGCCATTCTTAGCTAGCTTTGGATGTATGCTTCAGTTCATTGTTGTGTTTGAAGTTGACACCCCTCCCCATCCTCAACCTTATTGCGGATGCCTGACAACTATGGGCCACACTTGAGTGTTATTTTGCAGTGTTCCAAATTCCATCCACCATGTCTACCAGTCTAGTTCTAGCTAATGAACAGCAATCCTAAAGGTGTACGCTGGCACCATCAAGCTAAACGTTGGGGATGGTGGCCCTGAGGTGGAGTGAGTTGTTGCTTGTCCACCACATGTATCTATGAATACTGTCTGTAGGGTTGAGCCTTGGTCTCATAACAACATTACACATTGTAACACATGCATTTGGGAGACTTGATGTTATGCTTATGCTACATGTATACAGCCCTGGATGATATATCATGTGGAACAACTCTTCCATCTGATTACCCTAACCCATAAGCCACATTTATGCAGAATCCAGGCGAGTGTCAACACAGGCACTACACAGGCAGTACTTGCTAGACATTCCTGCAACTTCCTCACTGTTGCTGCATGTCTCTGGGCAGCTTCCATGACCTGTTTGCAACATGTTTTGTCATCTGGTTTGAATGGGCATCTGTTTCTTTTCTACATAACTGTTGTCCCATATTTAATACACCTCTAGATCACTGTCTGCACTGTTTGCCATGGTATATGCAATGGTGAAGTAAGGTTACTTTTCTCACTCCTGACTGGTACCTTTCAGATATGGGATCCATTTAATGCTTTGTAAGATGTGTGTAAGCCAATGGCTGCCTCTGTTGCAAGTGACTGGGAAAATGTCATGGACATTCTTCTTGGACAGCAGACCATTACTTGGTGTGGCATTGAGGCCCTGTATTTGATGGCAGGTGTGTACTCAAGAAGAGTGAATGCTGTCAGTACATCACAAGCTGCCTCCACAATATGTTATTTGGAGTGTATGCACACATATGCTTCCAGTGTTTTGTAAGGTTTGTATACCCCATATTTGTTTTCCTAACATAGGATTCTATATTACACATTCATTGCTCATGTTAGGATCACATTACAGTTTTTAAAAGGCGTGGAATGTGTTATTGTGGTCTGCCATTGTATATATCAGGAACAGTTGCCATTGTAATAGTGGTATATATACTGTTGTATCCACTGTATAAGGGCAATGTTTCATACATGTCCCTACTGTAGGCCATTTGTCCCACCATTGTTTTTTCTCTGTCCACACATCTTGAACTGACAGGTTGTGAGGTATACTGCAGGAATTTTACATAACCTTCAGATATGCCACCATGTTGACCACTGTGATGTAGTGCAGTTAACACCAACAAAAGTGAACATGTACAGCATGCATATGTGTAGGTGTGTTAAATGTGTGCATGGCAAATACCATGGCCTTAACATGGCTGGTGTATTGGCAAACCTGAAAAAAACAACTCCATACTCACCAGCTACAGGCTGCTGTCCCAGTTGTATAACTGAGGGATCTAAATAGGTGAGGGAGAGAAGTAACATCAGTAGCCATACCTGTGACATTGGTACAGGGTGGAAGCAGCATTTTAGTACATCAACAGTACAAACCCCAATACTAAAGATTATGCACATCTGTGCATTATTACACTCTAGCAACAGACAATTTTATCTGACATATTTATGTAGGTACTTTACAGATAAAGATGGATAAACAGCAGTGTTCTAGTGATGTGCACTTGGGCCTTACCTACACGCTCCTCGTCCATTGTGTGGGTGGCACCCATCTCCTCAATGCTGTCTTCAGCTTCATGACTTGTCTGGTGGGCACATGCCCCAAGGCTGGGGAGGAGCTACTCAGCATGTGTCAGTGGGGGCTGGATGGCTTGACCCCCACATGTGGCTAGCCATTACCTCACAATGGCAGCAGCCCGCTGAAGAGCATGGTGGATGAGGTCAGCGCAACAATGCCTCACCTGCTCTTAATTTCAGCTGTGCAGGCCAACATCATTTACCTTGTGGACAAGGTCGTTCCACAGGGTGGTCAACTCCTGCAGATCCTGGGCTCTGCAGCTGAATAATATGTTGTAATGCTGTATGACATATTGTATTATGATGTCATTCTCTATGTTGGTGAATGCTGACAGCCATGGTTGTTACATATTACCTGGAAGACATAAACAGGAAAAAAGGTCACAGGACCTCATACGGTTGTCCACTTGCACATCAACAATGGATATTAATTGCAAATAATCCAGAGTATACCATAACACTGTAAGCTATCATGGCTTTGGCATCTTGATTTACACTCCTGACTCTGGCCTGTCTAGTTCCCCCAATGTTGGGCACGTAATTGCATAATCCTCTCTTCTTCATTAATTTCTGTGTAGAGGGATGACAGTGGCCATCTTCCATGTGGATGGTGTGTGGATGGTTGCAACTCTGTGTTTGACTGTAGTGTGTGATAGAGCTCCTGTAGGAGGCAGACTGTGATGTCCTCATGTCCCATGGAGACGTGCTGTTGTTGCCATCAGTAGGCATTATGTACATGCTCACCATTGATGAGGACAGGAGTGTGGTTGGTGTGCAAATCCCCCTGTACAAATGTTGTGGACAGGGTGGCACTGTTCCCACCTAACCTGTCTGATGCAGGTTGCCTGTATCCATGGCATGTTTGTATGAGGTGTGCTTTACCCCCAGTACAGACTGAACTGTGTTACTGCCTCTGAGACTGATTACATATGTGGAGACACTGCTGCAATTGGCCTTGGTGGTGTGGATATGTCTGATTTATAGTCATAGTCAGCCTTACAGTAAGTCTCCTGTGAACCTACATGCTTGCTCAGATAGAGGTGGACTTGCTTCCAAGTTATGGTCTGCACCTTTGTGTCCCTGTACAGCCACTATAGCAACCTATTGTGTGCTTTGTGTATTGCTGCTGTCCACCAAGGGGGATTACTCTATCGTTGGTGGAGGCTGGTTGTACTGCTGGTTCCATATAGCTACAATGGATATAAAGTATACACACTCCTGTTACAATGCCTGGCATTTGTGCAATTGAAACATGACCCCACAAAAGCTCATTTCAATGCAATCCCCACCTGTAATGTGACCTATAGCCTACTCAGTTCAATTGAAAACAACTATCTGTTCTTTGAAAACATATGGGAAATAATACTCAGTACAGTAAGCCAGTTGAATGTCTGTGCACACCCTTAAACTGATATGATGTGTAAACACCTGCTGAGATGATTACAGCATCCATTTGTCTTGGTTTGTACTCTAACATAATGACACATCTTCACTTGGCAATGGTTGCTCACCTTCCTTAAAACAGATTTGTTTATTTTTTAATATAATTGTACAGGTTATGGGTCACATTTGAGGTGAAAAACATTTTGAAATGATTTTCTGTGGTCTCATTAACATATAGCACACAAACCTGACATTCCAACAGGGGTGTCTACATTTTTGATATCTAGTGTATATGGGTGTTGATATAGCTATTAGTGGCAGGCATGGACAGTGGCTCATAACACAGTTGTGCACTTTTCTGATTACTACCTGATAATCATGCCAACTGTAGTACCCATATCAGTGCCATGGCAATGCAACAATCAGTAGCTATACACATTTTATTTTGTTGTTTGCAGTGACACTGTTTATTACACACATGTGCAACATGCACTACCTATTTTCTGGACTGCTTGTAACCCATGTTATTACATTTGTGCCTTTCAGCTGCACATACATATACATACATGTGCTCAGGGGATAACTGGTATACATTTGTGTTCTATGTCAGTATGGCACACTGTATTTACAGTCTTGCAGCTCAATCATACTTCTCAACCTGTTATACCAGGACATCTGGACAATGGTCCACATCAATGGCTGACAACAGGGAAATCAATATTGATAACGTATTAATATAGCTGACATAACACAAGTATATGTGCATGTGACTACAGATATCAATCACAACTGTGACTATTGTCTGGCAGAACACTGTACAGTTGAATATTAACTCAATATATCACATGCAGTTTAACACACACATCTGCAACAGTACTTTACTATGCGCATGCCCTATATAGGTATCTTAGATTTACATTACAAACATGTATAATATTCATATTCACAGGTACTATATGGATATGGACAACATCCCATTAACTGTCCTACCAGTGGCACAGTCACAATTGTTTGACAGACACTCTAGTGGTTGCCATATGTGAGCTGTCCTTTCCCAGGGTGAGTCAAGCTCCTCAGCTGTGACCCTACCTCTCCACCTCTTGGAGCATCACATCTGGACAAAGCTTAAAATTAGGGGGGATAAACAGGCACAGATCTTAAATATGCCTGTTACAAACCTATGAAGTTTGTAGCATAATACATTTTGCATTGCCATAACCGTTCTGAAGGTGGTGGGGTCTGAAACTCAAGTATTTGTCATTATGTCATAAATTCCATCCCCAGCTATTCACCAGAATAATATATATGTTAGGAGGAACAGACTAAACACCATGATGGGTAAATCTCCACATTCTGTGAATATGTGTACAGTTGACAGTTATGGCCCACTGCAGACAGAGCCAGATGCTGTGTCCATAGCAATTGTTCAGCAGGGCATCATTATAGCAAGTCTTATTGGCACATATAATTCTTTCAAAATCATCTATCCCATTATAACAGACCAAGTACTACATTCAATTACATGCTTACATGTTTCACATACCTGTTTTATTTTTATGCTCTCTTCTGTGCTCCGGTTTATGTCTTCCTTGTTTTGTTTGGTTTGGTGTTTTTTTTGTATTTGTTTTTATTCTTTTCTCTCTCTCTCCACTACAGGGATTGAGCTGGTTTGAATAGGGTGAAACATGGCTTTTGTAGGTGACGCTCATGAGCAGGTGATGGCCTCTGCACCAATTGGTGTTCCCCATTTGCTAAATGCATGCAGGCAGCTGTGTAGTTCTTCCAATAGCCAATGTCATAGCAACCCACTAATATAGATGAGTACTTCATGTGGCCTTTTCCCCTTTACCTTGCCTGTATGGAAGCTATCCTTCATGTGTGGGGTCAGCAGTGTTGCAGGCAGCAGGTAGGAATACCTCTTACAACAAGACTTGTGGGCACAGGCCAACTACATGTTTGTATAAGGTTCCAGACCTAGGGACAGAGTGTAATAATTGCTGTTATATGCTTTGAATACTGCTAGTTTTACAGGATTTGTGTGTACATGATAGTTTTGCATGGAATGCAGTCTGTCTGCATAGCTCACCACTGCTGGGCTACCCACATAATGGCCAGAGGTTTGACTGCTATGTTTTATCTGTTCCTCAGACAGGTGTTGTCCTTCACAAATCAGTGGCATTCTCTCTGTTGATTGCTACCAGTACATGGCAACATCCATTTGTGTTTCTGATGTCATATTCCTTAGAAAGGGTATGTTGCAACCAATCTTGTAACACCAGCAACTTTCACAGTGTATGACAGCAATATTTCAAACATGGCCCTGTGTTTTGGATTCTGTCCACCACTTATATTTATTTATTTATTTATTTTTATTTTACATTTGTTTACCAGGATAGTCCGACTGGATACATGTCCATTTTCAGCGGAGGCCAGGGAGAAAAGCTCCGCATAATCAAACATACAAAAAGTTACACAAGAAATTAGAAAACAATTAGAATATATAAAAAAGTGGTAATATACCTTATGTACATTGGTTTAGAAGTGTTCCCTAGTAGGGACTCACAGTCCTCATGGACAGACATACAAAGGTTACACAAGAAGTTAGAAAACAATTAGAATATATAAAAACAAAGTTGTAATATATCTTATGTACATTGGTTTAGTAACGTTCCCTAGTAGGGACTCACAGTTCTCATGGACAGACACAATTACAAGTAAGATTGTACCTCACAGTGAGTCCCTAGTAGGGACTCACAGTTCTCATGGACAGGCACAATTACAAGTAAGATTGGATACATAGAATGGTGATGTAGTTAGATGTTATGATAATTACTGATTATGCTATGATAATTACTGATTATGCTATTGTTTTATAACTTAATCCTGGTTGATACATGGGCATAGCCAGTTCAATTTGAGATACTGTTTGAGGTTTTTTTGAAGAGACTTTTGGAGGATTGTAAGGTTATATAGTTTGGCAAGGCATTCCAGGTTTTGCCAACAAAGTTGGTGAACAGGGATTCACCAGCTGAGTTATTAGCTTTGTGGGTTTGGACCAGTAATTTGTCAGCTGACTGTAGGGATCTCAGGGTTGCTATATGGCTTAATAATATTTATAAGGGAGGGGGCATCTTTAGGGTGGTGCAGAACTGAATTAAATTAAGCTGGGCAGTTCTAGCCATTCTAGTTGTTGCAGGTTCTGGCAGTGATGGGTTCTATAGGTGGAGCCAGTGGAGATTCTGGCAATATTGTTGTAGGTATGAGACAGCTTACTTAGTTCAGTTTTACTGAGGTTTGAGAGTACAGGTGAGGCATATAAAAGAGTAGAGAGTGGGTATATACCAGGCTTTGTCCAGATGTCATGCTGTAAGAGGTTGATAGGTATGGTCTATCATTATTTAGTGCTGACATTCCTGCTATCATTCCAGTGATGTTGTGGACTCTCACACATGTGGGGTAGGGGCCATAAATATGAGGGCTACGGCTGGGCAACATGTGTGACCCTGTACAGTCAAGAGGTCAGTGTATAGAGAACGCTATTATATGCCCTTCTAAGACATTTTATGGGGGACGGGTATTAAATGTTTTTAAGCTAGGCTGTTAGAACATGTGAGGGATATTACTAATACAAAATATAAAGGTATATGGCTGTACATTTTCATACATTTCAGCATGGGGACAATGGTGAGTTAGAGCTTACTGTTTTGCACACAGTTCGGTTTGTCAGTGTGATAGTACATTTTGAAATGAAGCATTGTTATGTAAAGGATCCATTTACATTGTAACATGTGATACCTTTCCCCCTGTAATTGGAGGCTGTTAAACTAAATCTGTAATTCAATGTTGATTGCTTCTTGTCTTCAAGGCAAGTGTGTTTTTTACTGTTGTACTACTTGAAGGCTTTGGCCAAGACAGCAGAGTATCTTATTTTTTGTGGATTACTTTGGGTTACCACTTGTCCCTCTTTGCAAGGGACTTGTGTCCTGCTGATGACAACTGACAAATGGCAAATGCCCTGAGAGGGTAGGAGCAAGAATGTATCATATGTTTTCTTTGATAGTTGCATAAATCAGTTATTTTGTATTTCAAACACCTAACTGATGAGGGATCTTGACCTTTAGTTGAGGCTGATAAGGGAGGCTTTCCAGTCTTGGGAATTCACCCTATTCCACATCAGTGTCATATATATATATATATATATATATATATATATATATATATATATATATATATGTATACACATATATACACATTCTCCCTACTGTTGAATGACTGTGCTACATGATATGTTTGAATAAACATAAGCCATATCTACAGTCCAGATGGCTTAGTGGTAATGTGCTGTGGCTATAGTGTGCAGAGTCCTGGGTTCAAGACTTGCAAAGGCTGATTATTTTGTTGCTGGGCAGAACACGGGCTGTTGGATACAGAGTGGTTAAGGCACTTTAAAGCAGTTGTAAGCAGGTTTGCACAGCTGTAACCAATGGTAACTTCTAGTTAAATATGCTTACAGACAGCCTTTTCAAAGTGCTTAATCTGTGTAAGCATTGCTTAGCACCGTGCAAACAAGCTTAGTCCCATTTACTACTGCTTACTCTCACTTACCCCCACATTCATTTCTTTAAAAGAAAAGAAAAAAGGGGTGATAGGAAATTGGTAAAAAAGGGAGCATGAAGAGGGTAAAACAATATGACAGATAGCTAGGGATGTGCAGGATGGGTGTTAGGAAGGTCCATAGCTGTCCATTTTGTCTACAGCAACAGCACAGCATATATACTGAATTTGGAGATAAATTTGGACACTCAAACCCCTGAAAAAAAGGGGTGAGGACAACAATAATGTGTTGCAAAGCCAATTAGAGAAGATTACATGTGTATAGTGGACATGTGTGTGAAATGGACAGCCATGTATGGGGCAAAATTGGGGGGGAAACAGATTGCCCTTTTTTATTTTTTTTTAAGGTGAGAGTGGGATGTTGGGGAAGAATAGTAGGTATATTTGGGGAGGTAAGTTGGGTAGGAAGACAGACACGACAGAAGACAGCATACTGGGGCAGTATATGACACATATGGGGCTAAACACCTTGGATGGGGAGGGATTTAGGTAATCAGAAGCCCACGAGCCGCCAAATGGATTCAGTGGGACTGAGGTCCCCACCCATGGGCAGTCACCACTGCACCTTCACAGCCCCAAAGGTGGCTGTGCTGGGGGCTCAGCAGGAGAGGCAGGCTGTCCCTCTAAATGTGCCACGCTGCCCTCAAGCTGGCATAGCATATCTCCAAATTGCTTGCAGAGCTCGCTATGTACCAGACACCTGACCTTGCTTCGGGTGACAGGATCCTGTCAGTGCTCAGGGGGGCAAGCCCCATCCCCTTAGGCAGTTCTACCCAAAGGTGGTGCAGGATCAGTGAATGAGGAGGTCCCGGGGTGGGTTCTAGACATGCTGTGGCCTGGTGCCATGGCCAGATGAGCTGCGACAGGCAGATCCACTGGGATCAGCCTTCCCTGACGTGCTATGGAGTTGCAGTTTTAGAACATGTGTTGGTTAGTAATGGTAAACACATTCCAGGATTAGTTATAACAGCATGCATGAGTGTTCCCATTAACTTGATATAACAGATTTGGAACATTTGCATAGCAAACAGAACACTTGCATATATGGAACCACAGTGGGCATTGCACCAGCATGCAGGTTATATTGATAGCAACAGGCCACCAATGATAGTATTTGAACAGGGAACATTAATTGGAATAAATTTCAATGTTTTTAAAACAACAGGACACATGTCACAACAGTAGGTTTGGTGGAAAACATACCCATTCATTTATGTGTTTAAATTATTGGTGAAGATAAGGTGGGGGGAGAGATATCAGTTAACAAATGTTGATTCTTGCAGTGGTCACAGCTTTAATGATCATTGCTCTACTCATTACTCTGCAGGTATTATTACAACAACTATGACTTTGGGTTGGGCAGTGGTATGTTTGTACACAGTATAATTACAGCCTTCTTATAAATACTTTATACTTTCTCTTACCTGGAAGACCTGTGGAGGGAATGTTTATTAATACTACATGACTGTTTCTACCCATATTCACATAGTCTGGGTTACATATGTGCACTCATACTGTGTGTGTGTGTGGGGGGGGGGGGGGCTACTGACACACTCTGCCTTGATTTCTATTGGTTAGCAGAGACCAGTAGCTGTGACAGCATGACACTTTTAAATATTTCTTGGGGGAGACCACTTGGTGTATGTACTTATCTTGCTGTCATTTGCAGCCTTGGGGTTGGACCATGGGTGTTGGACACAGTATAACTACAGCCTTCTTATAGCTACTTTATACCTTTTCTTACCTGGAAGACCCGTGGAGGGAATGTTTGTTAATACTACCTGACTGTTTCTAGACATTTTCACAAAATCCTAGTTGAAATTATGTATACAGCTTACTACCACTCCTGGGATTCGAACCATGGCTGTTTCTGCTAAAAATAAAACAAGTGTGTGTTGCATCAAAGGGAGCTATTGAAAAACTGCTATCTTTTCCTTCAATGATTTCTTTCTCATTCTCTCTTTGTTGTACAATCTGACCTTGTAATTACAACATTCTTATACATACATTCCTATACATACATACCTTTTCACATAGCACAGTGTGGAAAACAGTGGTTAACACAACATTACTATTCAGATATCAGATCTTGGTGCATGACATTTGTAATATCAGTTAATCTTGTGTGTTATAGAGGCACTAACTTTGTCAGAGGAGACTTGATTGTTTAATGCTTTCAGAGCTATAGTTGCTATGCATAACCTGTACACATTTCAAATCATACCATACCAGAGTAAACACAACCAGTCCAGGGTTTTGAATTTTATTCACAGGCAGTTACAGTTTTATTAATATATGACCTATATGAGACTATTACTGTAATATTGTCTGCTTTATTCAGTAGAAACCATACCCATTTTTAATAATGCCAGGTGACATTCTACTCCTTTATATTTATTTGGAATGAATAGTACAAGCTAGATTGTTACTCACCAGCTTCGCAATTCAACATTTGCAACCTGCTGGCATGGGGTTCCTGGTTCACAGTCCACTCAGCTGGAGCTGTAATGAAGATAGAGAAACATTTATGCATGGTTCTATATTAAATTAGCAAACACGTAGAAAAGCGAACGCTAATTCATCGACCCCTTTTAAGTGAAAGCTTAAAATCTTGAACACCCGGAACAGCGAATTTGTTTCCCTGGGAAAAAATTTGCTGTTCTGAGAAACACACACACAACACAAGCACACCAAAAAAAACAGCAATCCACATACACTTAAAATCCTACATCTACCCTACACTAAACTGTACATACACTACTATCTATCCATTTATCTTAACCCAAACCCTAATCCTAAGGTCCATCACTATCGCACACTCACCTGACCGGCGCCCTAACCCTAACTCACCTACCCTGCCCTAACCCTAAAGACTGTCACTATCGCACAATCAACTCACACACGCCCTAACCCTAACTCACCTAACCCGCACCCTAACCCTAACGTCCGCACAATTATACACTTACCTGAACCCGACCCGTAACTTTCCACCACAGTGTTAAAAATAGCAAAGCTACAGAAACAGCCAACCAAATTCTTTCCCTAGGAAAAAATGTGGTGTTCTGCAGCTTCGCTATTTTCAGTGTTTGCTGTTTTAGGGTTGATATTAGAACATTAGAAGTTTTAAAACTTCGATGTTCTAATATACACCCTTTATGCATACCTATTCATCACATACACAGGCTGGACTTTGGTAAACAGTTATTGCTATGAATACTTACACACTGCTGGGACATCACCCCCCTGTCATGCTTCTTGGACCCACTGTTCCAATAGCTCCCTCTTCCTCCACTTCAAGTCAGCATAGTGGTGCTAGACCTGCTCACCAGTCTGAGGGAAACCAGTGGCACTGGTGAGATCATGGGCGAGATGTTCCTAGGCTTTTACTTTGTATTGGGAGCCCTGGTACTGGTCCTGCAGCAGTCTCACATCATGTTTTTTTACAAGGAGTCCTACCATGACCTTGGACTCCTGTATGCCCCAGCGCTGCATCTGAAAGCAGATGCCCTCTCCAACACCTGCCATACTGCCTACAGTGGGGAGCTACCACCAGTTATGAGCTGTATTCCCACCTGTGAGGTTTAAATACAGCTAATTTCCCACCCTTTGTTGTGATTGGACAGTTTTGAATATGCTGAGCTAAGCTACGGACAAACCTGCTTAGCAAAGGTTGGCAGTGCTTAAAGGGACAGGTTCATCACTGCTTACCAATGGGCAAATCCACTTAGCTGGGCTATTCATTGCTTATCATTCATATTTACACAATGCTTACACCTGGTCAGCATAGCTGTGCAATGCTTAGTATTGCTTATATTTTATTTTATGGACTACCACCTGTATGAGATTGATTCATCATTCCTGACGTCATATACATTTGTTTACCTTCCCTGACATGCCCCAATGTGCTTTCATTACATTTATTCTTGTGTAATTATACTGTATGGGGCACTTGTGTTTATATGGGGGTTTCACAATTTTATTATACTGACGCCTCAGATCTGGACCTAATGCACTACTCTGGTTGAGAAATATAAATTGCTTCCCGCATAAATTATAATGATTTCACATACAAAGTGGAAATGGCTTTGGTAAGGCTCAACCAGTAAATGGCTACATGCAAGGCGTACACTCTAACCACTACACTATTGTTTATGTTGGATGTCTATTGCCATTTAACTTCTTGTGCCATTTAAGCTGGGCTATGTATAGCTAAGCAACGGGCACACCCACTGATCTATGCTTAAACTTTATTGCAGATGTGAAAAAATATATTATTTATTTGTTGGGGGCTGTGCTTTGCAAACGTTGATGACATATAACTTTTCACAGTCTGTCCAGATAGTTGCATTATATTCTTGGTCCACTTTTCATAAACTTGTGGCTCTCTGGCACATCATTAAAAATTGAAGTTTGACAGTAATGACAGACATTTGCGTTTTACACTTCATACCCTTCAGAAAATTCATGCTAATGCAAAACCTGTTATTCTATCAACTTTCTAAGTTTTTACTAACAATATTTCAGAGTTGTTTCTTATGGCTTTGTCGAGATTTCTTACACTAACGGGTTGTGAGGTGTGTGTTTTAGACTTCAAACCCTTCACAAATTTCATGCTAATGCAAAACATGTTATTCTATCTACTTTCTAAGTTTGTAATAGCGATTTTTAGCAGTTGTCCCTTATGGCTTTGTCCAGATTTCGTACTCTAACTTGTTGAGAGGTGTAATGAATGATCTCGCTCTTTTTAAATTGCCATACAGCAATTCTGTTGTGCAGGGGTGTGTGTGTATTGTGAGAGCACTGCTCTCAAACACGCCCCCTGCGCTCATACACATCCCCATGTACGTATTACAGCACGGCAGTGCACCTTTATATATATGCATGGCACACTGCTGTGCTGCACAGGAATGGTCCCTTCCATGCAGGAATAAGTTATTTCTGCACGGACGTTTGCTAAACCTGGGGGACACAGTTGGTTAAAATGCTGATTGCTCAATCTGCCTTTCACACACACAGCTATATACTTCACTCTGTCAATCAAAGAAGTATTCAGCAAAATGCATTAAAACTGTATATATCTATACGTATGTTAATAATGCTAATAAGTTTCTGATGGACAGAGGCAGTCAGTAAAACACCACCTATACAAATCAAATTTGTGGGTAATATTTGGGTTCCATGACGAGGCTTACAAGGGCCCTAGTAGTGGTTAGCCTAGTATACACCTATGAATATATATGGGATTATTACCTTTGCAATGGAAGATAGTGTAGTTGCCTGATACAAGGGTATGTCCACTTATCTGCTACATCATATCCACTTGGCTGTATCACATTTTAGGTCCATGTTGTATATGTACACGACTATAGTGTTCCTTCCATGTCTTATTGCTGAGGAGCCCTTTTTTGTAGAAGATACGGTCTGCATATTTCTGAGACTTCCTTTAGAGTTGAGCCTTGCTAAGCACCAGTTTGTAAAACCACAGGTACAATCTAGTACGGCCAGCACCAATAAAAGACGAACTTGCAAGTTCATTCTTTTGCAAGTTCGTCTTTTATTGGTGCTGGCCATACTAGATTGTACCTGTGGTTTTACAAACTGGTGCTTAGCAAGGGCTTGTTTAATAGGTGACTGTATTTTTGTTACTTTTCAACTGTTTGCCTGGTCGTTGTCTACACTTCCTTTAGAGTCTTTGGAGTCCAGTTAATGTAGATTGCAATACTTCCACTGTAATGCTTGTTTTGTGTACTTTTTGTTGATACTGATGAATATTTTTCACATATTTGTATTGTCCATACTCTATGTCATGTTCTCAGCATAGAAAGTTGTTTGCTATCTGCAAATGTCCGTAACAGTATGTCTCATACCAGTACCATATGAAAGTACTTGCATATTTATATGGCTTATCAAAATATCAGTCGCTATAATGCTCATGTAGAGCATGTCTACATATATACATAATGTAACCAAACCCAACAACACTACAGTAGTCTACTGTATAAAATCTACCTTCTCAATGTTGCTATTCCTTTGCATATCACACATGAGTGGTGGGACTTTTAGGAAACTCGCTCCAAATGTTAAGCTCAAAACACATGCAAATGTTGCAAACTGTTTCAATGCATTTTGACTCAGTACAAGTAATGTCAGTGTTTCTGACTAAGAATAATTGTCTTCACAAAAAAGGATACATAGTATAAGGATGAAAGCGTGACTTACAGTGTGAAGAGATTAAAGAATGTTAGAGCAGTGTATGAAGGGAATGTAAAAGGATAGAAAGTCGGTGAGGTAGTGAGCATACAGAAAGAATGAAAGCAGTGGAAGAAATGTGTTGGGAGTGGATTATGACAAATAAATTGGGGATGTAAGGGAAGAAAAGGGATAAGTAACTGCATCCTTTATCTCACTTATGATGGGTATTTTGGAAATTACAATCAACTAGAGCTACATTACATTAACTACAATAGGAAAAGATAATTAAATGTTGAATGTATATTGTTTAAGCCCTTGCCGTATTACCATTGGGAGTTCACATATTTGTGGAGTAGCATTTATGAATACTTGATCAAGTAAATTTTTGGTTAGACTTTGTAACCTTCAAAGTAAAAGAATGAGTCAGTCTCAATGTTCTTGGTGGTTGATACTAGAAAAAGATATTTGTAAGGGCAGGGCATTTTTGTTCATAACATAGCTTACTAAAAAAGTTATTTGTAATTACTTTAGTTTATATTAGAAAGTGAACAAATGGAATATTTCATTCGGAAGATTGTGGAGTTGTCTGAAAGGATCTCTTATCACAAAAACGGCCACATAGTTGAAGGCACTAATAAAAGTTTGTAGTAAGCCTTTCTGACTTTTGTTAAGTACTATGTGATCAAAAGTGTGCCTCTAGTGAAGTAATGAGATGGAAGAATGTATTTAGTTTTTGCTGTTAGGTATCTTTTTACATGATAAACAAACTTATCCAAAAACAAAACTCACAATTATGCTCTGCTCATAATCTAATTTCTGATTACTTAAGAGGATAGCATCATATGAACAATACCAGACAAGTGATCCTGGGGACCACAGCAATATCTACCTTTAAGTAGATAAACTTAAACATTCTTGTCACCATTTTCATACACTTAGTACTGCTCACCTCCCAAATTTAGTAGGGCCTCACATGATAAGCCTGGTGTAAATCTGTCTCTATCCATTCAGCAAGCAAAGTTAGCCTTAAAGGTAGGCAAAATAGTATTTTGTTTGACCTGTAGTGGAACTTATTCCATAGGATTAGAATACAATGTGTTACATATCCCTCCAGTGAATTTTGCTTATGTTTTGGTTTAGGTTTAGGTTTAGGTCTCATGTGCAGGAGATTGTAGAGATACTGGTTTTGCAAAGAAATAGGAGGTTAAATAAGACAGATTCTTTTATGGCTTGAAAAGCTTGACACGTCACCTCAGATCATTCAGAAGGTTACTGTGTATAGAGAGACTTGTGGTAAACTTTTGGGCTATGTAGTTGAAGGATTTAAGGTCATTAACATTCTTGGTTAGAAATCGCTGGGGTTTACAGTTAAATAATATGCTTGGATTTGTACCTACCAAAGGGACATTGTATTCAATGATGACTCTGATAAGGGAATATTCCCTTGGTAATTAACTGTGCCAGAAAGAAATATTTCCTGCCTATGGTGGAAACATGATGATTGAATGAGAGACAGCTGTAAAAGTAATCAGGTCTCATCTGACCATCTTTGCCTGAAGAGGAGTACCATTTATAACATATGAAGTGGGAGTAGCCTTTTGGATGAATGCAGTTACTCTACATTTTTGTATTTAACTATTTAACTGTAGATGTTTATCAGTACACCAGGTACAGGCATATTCCAAACCTTGGTGGAGCCATTTAGTATCAGTGGATGACTGGATGATAATACCCAACTTGCAGTTATTAGCAAACATGGTCTGTCACACTTTTAGGATATTGGTATGGATGTCTGCAAAAATATATGCCTAGCAGGAGAGGGCCAAGCATGGATCCCTCCTAGCACTTGATACCTCACCTCTTAATCTAACATTATGTCAACCTTTTAAGATCTCATTTTCAATTATTAAAATTCTGACATCTCTATTAAATTCTATATCCATATGATATTTTAATTATGTTTGTATGTAGACTACATTGTCTTAAGCTGATTTCAATCTAACTTTCATGTATTCAGTTTTATAACCTATCCTGTGCCATTGTCATTTCTATGTATACAGACAAGATTGTTCTATTCTGATTTCAGTGCAATTTTCTGTATGAATGTTATTGCTTATTTTGTGTCATATTGTCTGTGAGACTGTATACATATTCTACTTTTATTTGTGGAGGTTTTCTCCCAGGACCACCACTGAAAATGGACTCTGTTTAGTCTGACTATCCAGGTAAATTAGTGGAAATAAATAAATAGACCCTCATTAGCTCTCTATGAATGTGGTAATGGCATGGTGGCATGGTTTATATTGTGTATTAGATTTTTCAATGGGTGCATCAATTATCATTGATGCTTCACAGCAGTTGATTCTCCAGTTTGTCACCATGACATCTAATGTGCTTTTGTATCAGAGGTTGCAACCATGTCCATGTCTGTGTTGACTTGCGGATCTCTGCTTCTCTACCCCATCACAAACATACAAAAGGTGAATTGGTGATACTAAAAATTGCTGGTAGTGTGTGTGTGTGTGTGTGTGTGTGTGTGTGTGTGTGTGTGTGTGTGTGTGTGTGTGTGTGTGTGTGTGTTAATCCAGTTAATTATGTTGTGCGGGATTAGTTGCCTGCCTTGTAGTCCTATATTTGTTGCTTCTAGTGTAGGATTAGGAATATGTGCAATCCTGAACAAGACAACACGGGCACTAAAAATGAATGACCAAATCTGAGGATTTGATCAATGAGATAGCCATAGTACTTTGTGGAAGGGACAGGCTGAAATACTGTGCCATTGCTGCATTTAAGTTAAGAAAACACTGGACGGCAGTAGATTTTAGGGATGGAATTGAATAAGAATACTTTAGATTTACTGGATTCAAGCCTTTGTTTACGAAATAATACCACTGTTTATTATTTCAGAAGTCCATCAGAGTGCAGAATTCAGCTGCCTAGTTGATTTTGCATAATAAAAGAAACAATTCCATTTGCATAAAAGGTGGTTAAATCTTGTTTACAGTTAAATGGCAGATCACTTACATGAGCAGAAAAGGTTAGAGAGCTAGACATTAGATGTTGATGTTTGGCTTGTGAGCCAGTGGTGTTAAGCCATCTTACTGACAGAGTTCTGTGAGTAAGCTAACAAGAAAATAGATGATATGCCCAGATATCAAGACCTAGGGATGACAGGCTTATTTTGTGTTTGAAACATGGATGCCAAAAATTTGCTCTGAGAGTGAAACTTGAGAAGAAAATCTTGGTATCCATGTCAAGAACTCACAATAAAGGATTATGATTGCAGATCCAATCATAATTCATTGCAGTGCATGCAGCTTTATCCACTTGATATACTACAAATTACAGATAACAAGTGCTTAGTGTTTTGTCATCTTTCTAAGCCATAAAGCACTTAGCGAGTGCTATCAGAAAGATTGTAAAAAATCTCTCTTATCTTTACACTTAGCTTGCCATAACTCTCAAATGCCCAGATTTTTGCCTCATATATTTGATCAGTGCCTCATAAAATATGTGTTTTTCCTGCCAAATCACTGAAGACTGAAGTCACTAAATAATAACTTACATTTGAATTTCAGACATTGTATATTTCAGAAAATGCAGGCTAAGTCAAATCTTGGTATTCTATAAACTTTTTAAGTTTATAAGTCAGGGAATCACTACCTGCACAGATAGCAGGCAGAAACAGATCTGTTTTTATTTTGCTGGTTTTGTTGCCAGTCAGCACTGGCAGTTTGACTCCTATCATGAGACCTAACCATAACAAGTTAAGCAGGGGGACTTAACATTTGTTAAGACTGGGTCACGCACTATTCTAGCTCTTAACTGATTTGTCTTTTTCTGGAAATCAGAATGTAGTGACTGTAATCCATGCATTACTGCATTATTATCTTCTTTGTCATGTAAATGATTATATTTGATATCCAGATTTGAGGTGAGGCAGAATATTTCACATATCTTTGCATTAACCACATAAGAGGCTTAGTAGATGACTGATACGAGACAGATATATAACTTGGAGCCCATGTAATGCTGGCCTAGTTATTCCCTTTTCCCCTCTAAAAAGACATAACCACACTTGACTATGTTTTTGATTACTGGATTATTCTGTAGGAGCAAAAATTCAGCTTCAGGCACTCACTTACTAGCACCACATTTATACTTTGTACAGTTATAAGTTTTGTACAGAACATTATTATATGAAGCCATAAAAAACAATAAATATGGGTCAATCAATTTTGTAGCAGAATTCCATGTTACAGGTTAGTGAGAACACAAAGTACCCAGAATTTCCATCTGCAGTTCTATTTCATCTAAAGATTTGCTGCATCCATCAATTGACCCTAATTTTGCCAAATTGGATAACTTCCAATTATGGCTAAAGCTAATAAAGAGGAACTGAGCTCATGAGCAAGAGAATTGCATTCCCATTATCATAACAGAACCCCCAGAAGGGAATCCTTAAAACTTCCTTGATTCTGGAGAGTCTCCCTATGTGCATTTGCTTCCGTTACAAATCATTACGTCATCAATCATATTCCATTCTGACTGCACATTTATGAACATTTATCACAAGGGGAACTACAGAAGTTTTTCCTTATTCTAATTTAGGAAGTATTGGCTTCCCATTAAATCTTGGAGGCATTAGCCATCAAAATGTAGGATAGGGTCCTCACCATATACCTCACTATTTGGGAGAAGAACCTGTGTAATAATGCATGAAAATGCTTTTGAGATTTATTATTTAATAACGACTTCAGACTTCAGCTTTGATTTAGGCACTAAAATTTATAAATGTTTAACACCAGTCAAATCAAATATTTCTTTTTTTTAAAATGGTTTCCCTTACCATACTCTCAATGTATTCACTGTTAAGTATTATATTTATCACTATAAAACATTCTGCTAAGCACAGTTTACACAGAATTACAGAAATATTGTTTTGTGTATCAATACTCCATTGATTTATGTAGTGCAATAATTCTAATGTATTAGTTTAATTAGCCATTGTTTCTGGTTTAAAAATGTATAATAATTTGTTTCTGGAGACTTTCTTCACGTCTTGGATAGCCCACCTGGACTATCTCAGTCAACAAATGCGAATAAATAAATAAGAATCTACAACATTACCCATTTTGACTGCATTGCGCAAGACCAGGGTGCACTTCAGTGTTTTTCCTCAATTCCTCATTGCTGTGTGACCATGGAACCAGCATATCTAAATAAAGGGGATGAAAGTATCCAGTACCACATGTGGCAGTCACATGGGGATTTTTGCCGTATTAGTAGTTTGATGGTTCTATTATCTATTTTGGTTTTATTTTTTATTTTTTCCATCAGCCCTTCTGGTTTTACAGGTTTAGTTTCCAAACAGGGTGACTAGTTACATTAGTTCACTTCCAAACAGGGTGATTAGTTGCATCCTTTCACTTTAGAACTATTCGTTTTGGCCTGTTAATGCTAGGTGCATTCACACAGGATTAAATTCATGACAGTTTTTAATTAATTAAGTTATAAAGTATAACTTTGTTCTGCAAATACTTGTAAGTGTAAAAAGTACATGTTTCAGCTGGTTTAAGTCCATATGGTGTATTTCTCGTAGCTCCACACATAAGGGTACATTTGTTTTCAAACAGGACACTTCTCTCGAGTGCACTCTTATACATTCAAACTAAGTGTTTTCTTAATTAGATGCCACACTTTAACAGATCCCCATGGCATTAGTGCTTTATTTTTATTTTTTATCACTGTATTTCCACCTTAGCAATTATAGTTTGGTTTTCATCCTACTTAGGTTTTCACTTGTAGAGTTATACACATATTCACTCATTTTATAATTTGTTATTGACACAGAAACCAGATGAAGTATTATTTGAAACAAAAGTGATCTTTGTTAAAAGTGGTTTAGTTTATATTTATTAATATTTATTCTGATAGATGTGGTAGATCTTTTGTTTATTAGTTAGCTAATTATTTTGTTAGTTTCTTAATTAATATAGTTTGGATTATTTGATTAGCCTACATGAAGGCTGCCAGCCTAGCTAAACAGAATTTTGTAAATAATTCTATGTCATTATAAATATTAATATGATCCACAGGCTTGTGTAACAAATGTAAGAAAACTGTGTTATGTTCTGAGCTTCAAAAATGTAACCACAGTGCACCCTGCTGGAAGAAAGCTGATAAGTAAAGGACTTTACGACTGTGTATGATCTCAAGCTCGGAGACAGGCTGTCTGGGCCAGGAAATTCTTTCTATTGTCTTAAAGGAGTACCGCACCCACAGACTCAAAGAAACATGTTTAAAACATCATGGCATGATGTTTCCTACACTTTAACAGCACTCTGGGATTATTTCCAGGATTTTAAATATTTTTATATGGAATTCAAGACTGACCACCTGGAGGCTGGCATACTGACGTGGTTTGGATAAATCAGGTTGCCATTCAGTATCCCAGAAATCATTGTTTGGCTCAAAAATGTTACATCATGCAGGCCTCCGTTTGCCTAAAGTTCCTGTCATTTCATAGTCGCTGCATGAGTACAAAGTACTGAGTAAAATAGAACAGTGTAAGTAACATTCCCTGCTGCTGAATGACTACTTAAAACAGAAACAGTGCAAATGCCACAGAACACACTCAAAGTGCTGTTTACTGCTGCCTTGTTTTCTAATTTAGTTTAAATGGCACTAATTTGTGAGACAATTAATTCCAGTCCATTTACTTCTCCCCTCCCCCATAACACTTAGCTTCCCTAGCTGTCAAACTCCTGAGGGTAATTTGACCTGGTAATTCCATTGATTGGCAGATCTCAGCAGGGTGCTTGACTCATGTAATTTAATCTTTGCTCTAGCATTTCCTTTGTTAGAGGGGCCATTTCTTTGCTGCACTATAGCCATGGCCTTACTTGACTGCATTCACATCCAGTAAGGTCTTGCACCAAGGAGCTAAAGAATAAAACATTTATACTATTAACCAGTATAGATCTTTATTAATTTAAGTGTTAAGGTATCACTTCATGCTTCTACCTTGTTAAAAAATGAGATTTACATGTGCAAAGTGTGTTGATATGTAGTGTTTGCCTTCATATGTTTTTACTCCACTGGTTGGTTTGCAAAAAAAAAAAACTTTTGCAGTATTCCTGGATTTGTCTTTGTACATACAAACCACATTGCTATATTTTCCCCTTCCTTTTTCTTGTGTCCAGAAGTCACTTATAACAAAGTAAATATTTTATTGATTTTTTTTTTTAAATAAAGGACATCAAGGTTAATTTACCTTGAATCAGATAATGGATGCCACTGCAAAGAATCACTGTTGAAATATTTGTGCATGGACAAAATCCCTTACTAAATCTATTTGCCAGCCTCCAGTTCAATTGGTGCTATGTCTTTAATATACTGGTGTGTTTGCTCATGCCTTCCAAATATCTCCACCATTACATATCTGTTTTGCAGTGTAGTAACCACCCGACATGCCCATACAACTTTAGCCATCAATATGCAGCCACTCCTGTTCATGTGAGTATATGAATTCATTTTCAGACTTAAGGTGTGGATGCTGCACTGAATAATTCTAGGTGCTTGTTCAGGTTTCACATGGTACTTGCTTAGAGCTACTCTCATGTTAAGCCACTATGAATATGTTGCATTGCCACCTCTGATACCAGGGTAATGTTTTAATCTTTCTATTCCTGCACTGCACACTAGCAGTATCTGGTGCAAATACAACAGAGAAGTATGCAAGTGATACACCACCTAAGCATCATTTGCCGTGCAGAATGTACAAGTATACATACCAAATTTCTGTGTTTCCAAACATCGGTGTTACTACACTACTACTGAATAAAATGAACATATTGAAATGTAACATGACTTGTTACCAGATGTAATTAAGATTTTTTCCTGTATAAACACATTTCCATGATTCTCTGGCTGTTTGGTTTGATTCACTTTACTGGCTACCTGTAGAGGTTTGTTCTTTCATAGCAAGTTGTAGTAAATATTTTGTTAATATTTTGTTTACCTGGTTAGTTTGACTGGGCACACTATGAACATTTCCAGCGGCATCCCGGGGTAAAAGCTCAAAATGGTGCCATCTCAATGGTCTGACCTTGTACTGTAGTCCCTTAACTGCTGCCTTGCATATCTTGCATAAGGCAGATCTGAATTAACCATTGCAATGTCCAATTCAGTGTTTCATCTACAGATTGTGTGCCTACTGCCTTTGATGAATGCATTGCCTAGGTTACAGTAAAAAAATAACATTGCAATAGGGAATGGATGGCAAACCAAAGAAACTAAGACAGTCATGACTACAGCACCCAATATTAGAGTACAACTTACGATTTCCTATCCATCTACAGGTTCACAGGTTCATAGGTTCATACTAGGCTATCTGCCCTAAGGCATTTATAAGCCTAGCCAGAGTGTGTTTGGCTTTCACCACCCATTTTAAATTAATTTTGCTATGCCCTTTTTCGAGGTTAGTATACTGTGCCTCTGTCTAACAGTGACACAGAAGTGATACCCGGGGTGAACCTACTATCTCCCATCCACTCATCAAGATTCCTCTTGAAGAGAGTCAATGAGGGACTCTGCCTAACCTGGACTGGGAATTTATTCCAGAGTGAAGGGCGCCTCTGGGTTATGAATCTGTCCCTCCAGCATGTCCTATTTATTTCAGTGCTGAGGTTCAAGTCTCTCGAGTGCGTAGCTCGATGGGATTTGGATTTTCTGAGGTGCAGCATGTCCATTAATTCCGGGTTGGACATGGCTTTATACGTCAGGCACAGATCGCCTCTGAGCAGGCGGTATGCCACTGAGTAGAGCTGGAGTTTCTTTAACCGGGCAGCATATGGCATCTGTTTGAGCCCTTTGATCCTCTTGGTGAGGTACTTTTGGGGTCTTTCCAGTTGCTGCAGGTGTCTGGTAAGGTACATCCCAAAAGGGGCATTGTACTCAATTATGGGCCTGATGAGGGATGAGTAAAGAGGCACGATGACCTCCCCTGATCTAGATGTGAATCCCTTCATGATTAGGTGGGCTATATAAAATGTTTTTCTAACCACTTTGGCCACGTGGTTGTCAAATGAGAGATTGCTATCAACTTGGGTCCCCAGGTCCCTAATTACTTCTTCCATACTTAATGGATTACCACCTATGTGGTAATTTGTGGGCACTTTGTTTTTGCCAAAGGGGATAACTATACACTTCTTGGCATTTAGCTTGAGGCCATGGCTCTGGCACCAGTTGTCTGTTTCTATGAGGCCCTTTTGGAGGATGCTTGTGTCGGCTGGAGAGTCGATTATAGCACCCTGTTTGCAGTCATCTGTGAACTTGGTGAGCCACTGTCCTTCCATGTTGGCCTGTACCTCCGAGAAATATATACCGAACAGGAGAGGTCCCAGGACTGAGCCTTGTGGGACACCACTTGTAACTGGTTTGGAGTCTGACATGGCTCCAGCAATTCTAACCATGTGGGTTCTGTCCTTGAGCCAGTTTGCAACCCATCTAGTGACACAGGGGTTTATATTTAAGCTGGCGAGCTTATCTATAATGCCCGAGTGGGGTATTGTATCGAAGGCTTTTGTGAGGTCCAGTTAGGCTGTGTGGACCACCTTCCCCTCGTCAATGGCCTTGGTAACTGTTTCAAAGAAATCGACCAAGTTTAAGAGGCAGGATCTGCCCTTAACAAAGCTGAACTGGGTAGGATCCAGTGTCTGTAGGTCCACAATATCTTTTTTTATGAGGTCCATGATGACCCTTTCCATAGCTTTGCAGACCAAGCTAGTCAGGCTTATGGGGCGATAGTTTCCAGGATCCGTTGAGGCACCACCTTTGTGGAGAGGGACCACTGTTGCTGTACGCCACTTTTTGGGTACATATCCTGTGGTAAGGCTGAGATTGAACGTAGTTTTATGTTTGGGTTTAGCTCTTCTTGGAGTTCATGTAGGACGCAGCCCGGGACACCGTCTGGTCCCATTGATGCTGTGTTTTTTGCTTTGGAGAGGGCGGCTCTTACCTGAGCATCTGAGATGTCAGGGGGGGCAGCACTCTGCTGGGATAGATATTTGCCCTTTTGGTGGGGAGGGGAGGAGAAGAAGTTTGCACTGAACCTGTCAGCTAGGATGTTGGCAATGTCTGTGGGTTCGGTGTATTTTTTGTCATTTTGGACTAATTCTGAGCATATCTGGGAATTCCCACCCAGGTTCCTAACATAACTAAAGAAAGCCTTGTGATTATCCTTAGTGTCCTGTGCAATTTTTCTCTTGAAGCTGGCCTTAGATGATTTTATGAGTGCCGGTAGTTTTTTGCTAACACTGATCAGAGATGCCTTCCCTTTTGGGGATTTTGCTCTATCATGTATTAGCTTCCTCCTTCTATTGTATAGTTAGTTTATGGCTGGGGTCCACCAGGCAGGACGTCTGCCTTTGGAGGATTGGGTCTTGGTTTTATTTTGGATTGCATGATCCATGCATTCCTGAAGGTGTTCATAGAATGCGTTTATAAAGGATTCTGCGGTCTGGGCCATATTTTCTACAGGCCCGGGGGCTTTGAAGGATTCCACCTCGGTTTTGAGGAGTGTGAAATTTGCTTTAGAGAAGTTTTTCACTGTGTTTTTTTGGGCAGGGGGTGGGGTCGGAATGTGAATATCTAGTGAGATTAGTTTATGGTCTGATCTTACCAGTGAGGGATACACTTCTGGTCTGGAGCATAGAGTCCCCATGTTGATGATGATCAGGTCCAGTATGTTTTCCCCTCTTGTGGGAGTGGTAACAAGTTGTTCCATAGCATTTGAGTTTATAAATTCTAGGAACATTTGAGCTAGGGTGTTGGAGCTAGAGTAATGCTCCCAGTCTATGTTTGGGTAGTTGAAGTCACCCAATATAATGGTGTTTGGAGAGACCTTCATATTTTCCAGTGTTCTCAGGAAGGCCGAGTGGGGTTCCTGGGTTTGGGAGGGTGGTCTGTAGCAGGCTACAAACTGGAAGGCAGTTTTGCCCACTGTTAGTTGCACATGGATAGTCTCTGATGCTTCATTCTGTGCCACCAACCTGGAGGTGTGCGTATCTTTGATGAATATTGATACTCCCCCTCCTTTTCTGGTTCGATCCAAGTTTTGGGGCTGAAAAGCATGGTATGAGATATAACCTGGCAGTGCTGGGGTGCTCTCGGGAGCCTTGAACCAGGTTTCTGTTACTGCACAGATATCGAAGTTCTCCATGCTAAGGAGAGTTTTGAGTGCATGCATCTTGAGGTTTAGACTTCTGGCATTGAGTAGCATTACTCTTAGTTTATTATCCCTTGTGATACCTATGGAGGTGGATTTGTCTTTTGAGCCTTGCCTAAAAAGGCACTATGGGGGTAGCAAGAGCCTTTGCCAATATCCAAAAGCCCAGGGGTAACAGGTGCAAGGTTGCGGTAGTAGAACCCACAGCCATATGCATAAAAAGCAAATATACTCACCGATGTGCTGCTACCACTGCTTTCAAGTGCTGTAGCACAAGCACTGATGACTATATGCTAAACAAAACAATTACACATTGAAAACAGATTTCACATCAAGACAGTGACAAAAATAATGGCAATGCAAATACAATCAGAAGGAATTCAGAAGAAACTGCACAACCTACAAGCTCTGTAAAGAATACAGAAACATCGGATTTGTGACATTACACAGACATGGTTCAAAGCCACAGAATGTACTCTGTCAGAGCAAGGCTAAATTGCCTTGCACACATGTAGACCATGAGGCACAAAAGAATGGGACACAAGGTGGAAATGTGTCTCAGTCTTGATTAGAAGCAAGTATTCTTCAATATTTTTCAAACCGGATGACACCCAGGCATTTACCCACATGCAAATAACTGGAGAGTGTCCCTTACCATATCTGAGCAAGCTACAGGTCATCATCTGTGGCACAAGAAATCACAGCTCAATATAGGAATGAATGCTAATTATCATCTGCTGTTAAAATCAAGTAAAAACACTAAAACCCTATGCAAAAACTCAGAATAAGTTTTGCAAGTATCTGCCAATGCACACATAATAATATGCTGATTATTAGTCAGAGAAAATCAAATGTAATGTTCTTTGGCACCCCATAATAGCTTGCTAAAACTCTGCACCTGACAATAACTGACACATCAGGCAATATGCTGCCTGTAGTAACAGAGCAAAAAATATCCAGGATCACATTGGACCCTACTCTCTTATTAACAAACCATACAGATAATATTAGCGGAACCTTAAATAACTAAATTTATGCTACAAGCTATCATACCTTCTCGCCTCGAGCATGTGCACAACCAAAGCTATAAACATACTTATCCCAAAAACTGAGCATGGGCTCCCTTTAATAGCTCTTCACTCTACCACAAATACAAATAACACTTGTACTGTTACTTTTACAAATAATTGTAGATTTGAATTACTTGTAGAACTAAATATGCATCTTTGCTGTTTCCTCCAATGCTTCAAGTAGCTACCCATCAATGAAAGAACAACCTTTCTACTTGGTTCAAAGATATAGAAATTATTAAAATGGGACTTTGTCTACCTCTAAAATCCAAACTACATATTAACCAAACTCTTATCTGAGAGACAGTCAGGAAGATGGCTTAATACTTAAAAGCACAGGAAAACATGCATTCTCAAAGCTGGATTCAACAGGCTGGTATAATTTCCCAGGAGTAGCTAGGGAGCAAAGCAATCT
Source organism: Protopterus annectens (assembly GCF_019279795.1). Taxonomy (NCBI): domain Eukaryota; kingdom Metazoa; phylum Chordata; order Ceratodontiformes; family Protopteridae; genus Protopterus; species Protopterus annectens. The sequence continues at coordinate 340,793,755 of NC_056741.1, read as the reverse complement.
GGAAGCATTCAAAACTAAATTAATAGAACTGTGGGATACCAGATGCCTGTGCTATTGCGACAATGACTGGTTAGTTCTTGATGTTGGAGTGAATGGCTAGCCATTGCATACCATGCCTATGCCAAAACACACCTGCACTATGACTGTAGCATTGATATATGTATGGTAAATAAAGCCATCCTGAGGGAAAGCACTTTGGATGACATTATCATTATGTTGAATGGTGGTACTGTTTTTAGCAAAATGGATGTGAAGGCGGGTTACTACCAAATGGAGGTGAATCTTAAGAACAGAATAACAAATACATTTTTAATCACAAAGGTCTTAGAAGATACAGGAGTTTAATTTGGGTTGTAAGATCAGTTGCAGAAATTATCAGATGTATAATATATTTTATCCCAGGCATTCTGAATGTTAACATTTTCTTTGACGATGCAGCCTGTGGCAAAACACAGAAACAATGATTCTATAAGCCAAGTTTTACAAATATGCAAATAATTTTGACATTAAACTGAAATGCAAATTTAATACATAATTTCTTGAGTTTTATGGTAATATATGTTCAAGGAAGGAAGGGTCACCAAATCTAAATAAAGTTAAGGCAATATACAACATGTCACCATGCTGAAACGCAAAAGTAGTAAGATGTTTCCCAGGCATGGTAAATTACAATCGCTTGTATGGGTAGCTCTTTAAATAATAACTGCCTTTCTATGGGTTTTAAGATTAGTAATTTAAAAAGTGTTAGTATGCCGTGGTGGTATGACAGTAGCATTGTTACCTCACAGCAAGAGGTTCTCCCGTTCGATTCTTGGCTTGGCTTGGGAGTGCCTTCTGTGTGGAATCTGCATATCCTCCCCGCGGTTGGGTAGCGTTCGAAAGACATGTGTGCGTAAATGGGCATGCCTTCGTTGAAGGTTGGGCATCGAGCTGGCACCTTGGCAATTCATAACAATCTACTGCCAATCATTAGTGGACCGGAGTTCCACTGTGGCGACCCCTTACTGGGAAAAAGCCGAAAGACAAACAACAACATATAAATAAAAAGTGTTAGTATGGTGCATTTTATTTTTTATGAACAGGAGTTTCTTACTTTACTGATCGCTCTCTCATACACAAACGCAGGTACTTCAAAAATCATACACACACTCTCCATGCATTGCTTTACTGTTCGCTCTCTCACGCAGACGCAGGCACTTTACATTCATACACACACTCTCCATGCATTCCCTTACTGTTCGCTCTGTCATACACACATGCAGGCACTCCTACATTCATACACACACACTTCATTCTCTCCTCACGCACTTGCAATCACTGCCCAAACAACACAAGAATCAAACCCACTACCCTTATGTCTGCAGAGAGACATATTTTTGATAAAAAAAATTTGTAGGTGGCAAATAACCGATGGGAGAAGCATAGCAACATAATCGAGAGTTTGTCGGTGTGAGCGTGCAATTACGATCTAACAAGCCATTACTTTACACTCACTAAGCTGTTTAGCGAGTATAAAATAAGAAAAAAAAGTAAACAGCTAAGCGAGTGTAAAATAATGGCTTGGATGTTCATAATCGCACAGTCATGCACACACAAATCTTCAGACATCACAGGGCCATAAAGAAAAACGGTTGCTATTGGCAACCAAGACCACATGGAATAGCTGGCAAAGGAACGCCACAGGAAAGGAAATTACATAAAAAAAAAGAAGTACAGGGCAATAAAGGAGTAAAACAGTGCCAATTTGCAGATTGAAGTGGGACAATGCATCAGACAGTGGACAGCAAGTTTTTTCATTACACCTTCTCACTAAACAGATTACAAGATGGCACAACCACTACCCATATTGAACAGGAAAACTTTAAGGTAGTCAGTGGTACTGCTCTTTAGGAAAGTTAGAGAAAATAACTTCGGAGAGACGACAACTTTATAGTAATAATTGCCACTTGCAACCAACACCACGTGGAACAGCTGGAATGCTGCAGCAAAGGCAAATAAATATAAAAAAGTACCACAGTTCAATACCAAGTGCATACATGTATCCACAACAGTTGTTTGGTCAGCAGGACCTAAACAAGCAATGTTTAAACATTTTTAGATGCACATATGAACTTATGCAGCACAGTGACCGAAAAGCCAGGAGAAATGAAGATGCCACATTAAAGAGATACTAATACTTTGCTGTCAAACAATGTATTTCTACAAAAAATGTCATACTCACCAGTATAAATCCATGAAGGAAGCTGATGCAGAAAGAGACTCACACAAGGTTCCAATAGGGAAATACAGTGTACTGGAAACACAATGGTAAAAAGAAGTTCCCTACCTCCTGCACTTGTATTTGAGCACTCAGGCTGGGGGAAGGACAAGGGAGCCATGACATCACAGAATGGGTGGGTCTTATTATTTTAGTTAGAATCAGATGACGGCTGTGGTGATGTCACTTTGGGGGAGGGAACTGATTAAAAAAAAAAAAGTACCTGCACTGCCTGGCCTCAATGATGTCAGTAATTGGGCGACTCCAGCAAGCTTTATTCAAACGTGAGAGAATCATTTTGTAAGTGAAACCATCACAGTATGAGAAGGTAGGCTTCTGTTACAGAAGTAAGGGGAGTTATAAAAATTGTAAATGGTTTATTGTTGTTGGTTTACAGAGGACAATGTAAATAGGGAGGGAAAGGGCCAAGAAGTTGAGGAATACATTAGAGAAACCTGTTGTACTCCTTTAAGAGAAAGTTAATTACTAGGTTTCCAAGGTAATTGTTTTACGACATCCAGCTAATGGAAGCTTGAAAGAGAGAATTGTCAGCTTCGGAGAGATAAGTATTCTTAACATATATATGTTAAATTTTATGTTCTGTAAGCCTGGGAACTTGAGTAGAAGTGTCAAGAATTATATAATCTGAAATTACTCAGCAGTAATGTGTATTATCAATTTAAGACCTTCTCATAGAGAAAGATTTGGCATTTTGTATTTTGTCTGAACTTGAATACAGCTCATCAGCACTTTATTTGCTATGTAAGCAGAATCTTAGATCTTAGTATTTCTCTTAGAGATAGATAGGAATATAGGCAGATTACTCTAGCTGTTTTCCATAATTATGTCAGACTGTCCTACAATGTTATATACTAACTTTAGTATTTCCTATGATTTCTGAACTCTCTAATGTCATTGTGTTGAGTTAGCAAGTGTTGTCTTGTGTTTTTATTATTTATTATTAAATATATTTAAACTTTTTAACTGAGGCTGTTTTGTGTGGAGGTAATTTAAGCTACTAAGAGTACTTGCACGTATTTAGTGATACTGTATAAACCACTCCTAAATAGCCTTCAAGTCTCAGTCACACTTACCAATTGGAAAATAATAACAGTGCACAGTAGAATTGGACACCCTTTGGTAAGGGCTTTTATAGTAGCTGATAGAATGGTTGGTGGCAGTCGGTAATACTGTATAGTCTGGGCAAAGGGGGGCATAGCTGGAGAAACTGTGCCAGCCTTCCCCAGGAGTGTATGTTTGTATATAACTCAAATCTCAAAGTGTGTGTGTCAGCTACTTGGGCAGGGATGTGAAGCACTGGTTGGACAGAAAGGGTGCTGGAGGTTTTGGTTTGACCACTCGGCTGAGATCTGAACCCTGTAGCTGTGCCAGTGGGGAGTCTTAATCGGGAATCTGGAGAGAAAGGGAGAAAATAGCCTCAGACTGACCGTGATCTCTGTGTGCTCTTAAGGGAATTTGTGCTTTACTGTGTGTGCACTTGTTATCCTCCCAATGTGGATGCCCCTCACTGGTGCTAGTGGTGAGGATTGAGTCTCCTTGATTACTGGGTGAGTGCACAGGCATCACAGCCTATATAAAGTGTTAATAAGCTGGTCTTATGCTGTAATTTATCTCTAGGATTTTAGTTTCAGTTTGGATAGCACAGACTGTGATTACACTATGGTGTTAAGGGGGAGGGGGACTCAACTAAAGTAACACATTTAATGCTTTTATTGCTCCTACAGAACCACCCTCAGTAACTACTCTTTTGCTCCAAACAACCTGATTATATATAAATAAGGAATGTTTGTGATGCTTTTCATTATACTCAACTAGGATCACTTGTTTGTGTGTTTCAATAAAGGATATTCTATTTTTAACTCAATTGTGGACTACCTACCATTTTAACTCAGCTGTGGACTACCTACTATTTTCTATTTTATTATTTTGCAATATGTATCTTACAGTTCGATTTTTATTAGTGAACTAGGTGCATAACATAATTCAAGGTGTGAACTTCACACCCTCCACACTGAAAAGTTTCTGCTTGGTATGTTTTTGACCCAGTATAGGCTGCATACAGGGTTTTCCTTCAATGGATACCACAGATTTTTCTTTTTATATTATATGTTTATATTCTTAGGTTGCATACAGGGTTTTTCTTCAAGGGATACCACAGATTTTTCTTTTTATTATATGTTTATATTCTTATACTAACAACCTTTGCAAATATTAAATATTTAGGTTCATACATTCCTAGGCAAGTCCTAGACAATGAGTTTATAAAGCTATACAAACTTAACTAATAAGCCATATATAAAATTTCCCTCCATTCTTCAGGAGGGCAAAATAAGGTAGACTGGAAGAGAATTTAAGGCTGCTAGTTACTACAGCTGAGATGACCTGGCTTTGACCAGTGTCATAGGTGATTGACAGAGAGGTGGGGGGAGTGAACATGCCCGTCTCAATGAGGGTGGATAGTTATGTCGACATTTCTAGCAGCATATCATTAGCTGAGGCTGGGGTTGTGAATGAGTGGGCATAGCTTAAGGAAGGATAAGGCTGCTGGGCATGGTTGAGCTGCCACTTAAGTGAAGTGATACACCACCCACTACCATTGCATGTCCACACCTAGAGCATCAACATGCTATCACTCTGAGAAGGGGCAGTGTTGGGTAGGGCATAATGGAAAACACTTGGTGGAATGTTGATGGGCAGACTGCAAGAACTCCTATTCTCCACAACATGCTTTAGCAGAATCCGAAAAATTTTAGGGAATCAGAATAACTGGTAGACACACACACACACACACACACACACACACACACACACACACACACACACACACACACACGTGGGCATGAGTGTGTGTGTGTGTGTGTGTGTGTGTGTGTGTGTGTGTGTGTGTGTGTGACAGCAACAAGTTGAAATATGTTTCTACTTTCTGTTTGTTCTTTCTCTTTTGTCCCAGTCTGACATCAGAGGCATATAAGGAAGGTTTCCATATGCAGCAGATGGAACTCCCACAGAGGTTCCTTACCAGGAGAATCCAGAGGATAAACACATTGTCCTATATGGATCACCTTAAAGCCCTAACTCTATACTCTGTCTCCTACAGGTTACTGAGAGGTGATCGATGCCTACCTTGCAAGGATTTGCGGATCTAGCTCTGATGGTCCTTTTGCACAACCACAAAACAAACAGCATCAGAACCACTAGGTACAAAGATTTAAATGTTGTTTCTGACATAAATAAGACATGTTGGTGACATAGTTATGTGTCTCAGAGGATCCCACATGCTCTGAAATAAACTGCCCATCCACGTGAAGGAGAGTCCATCCCTTACCCTATTTAAGCTTAATCTTGACCAATGGATGAGAAATCAGAAATTCACCACTGCTCTGGCCCTCATGTCTTTAATAGACAAATGTAGATCGAAATGGCCAAACTAACATACACCCCCACATAATTGTAGAAACTTCCTAAATAACATACCCCTAATAATAAAAGTCTATGATACATAAGGACACAATTGGATTAGATTGCATAGCTAGGCTTATAAAGACCCTGGTGGTCATATAGCCTAGTATATAACAAGAAGAAGGTAACTGTTATTTGCTTATTTGGAGGTAGAATCCACTAAATCACCCACTAACTCAAATCCTATGCCACAAGTACCAGTATGATTTTATAGTATTCCATATAGGTGTAAATGACCTTGGATGTAAGAACAAAGGATGATTGACTTCAATAATTGCTTTAGTTTCTGGTGTCTGGGGCATTCAACATTTGTCAGCATGGGAGGATGTGACTATCAAACCATGATGCTTTGTAAAGGATGGTCTACACCTATCTCACCTGGGCTTCTGAATATTGACAAAAACTTTATCCACCCCTTAGAGACTTTCTTAGGTGGTGACATATTGACAAACCTACCAACATAGCAAATAAAACCCAGAAAAACCTCAAGCTATTACTTCTCAGTGCTATGTACCTAAACAAGAAGCTCCACATCCTCCAGCCTCTCCTCTCTCTGGAGAATACAGACATCTGTGCTGTTACCAAGACATGGTTTAAACCTACATTAAGTACTCTTGCAGTGCAAGGCTTCAGTACCTTCCCCACATTTAGACCATCAGCTGAGCAGACAGGGACAAAAGGTGAAGGAGTCTCACTTTATATTAGCAACAAGCATAACTTGTTCTTGGCTAAACAGGGCAATGCTCTGGAACTTATGCATATGCAATTCACCACATGCAAAATCCCATCCCACATCCTAGTAATCTATAGGTCATCCTTTATGTCCCTAGAATCCTATATCTCTCACCTATTCCTACTGGAGACACTCGCCATTAAACAAAGTACCTTATTCATAGGAGAATTTAACTAGCTATCTATAGACTGGAAAATATATACTGCCTCTTACTTGCAGGCACAACAATTCCTGGACTTTATTAACACAAATACCCTTGACCAGGTAGTGCACATACCCAGCAAATTATCAAACATACTTGACCTGGTACTCTCCAATAGGGGAGAGTGCAGCACCCCACTCCCACCCTATCAAGTGTCACATACTCACTGCTGAGGTCAGACCAGAAAGCTGTCTCCATCAAAATAAAAGCAACTCTGTAATCTCAGAAAGCCCTTTAATAGATAGGAATTATTCCAAAGCAAACTGCATCCTACTAAGCGAAAGTTTTCCAAAATTCAATGCCCCTCCCAATCCCAAGTTCACAGCAACCTATGCAAAATTGTTCACAGAGACCCTGTACAACCATATAAATGGCTGTATAGAGGCTGCTGTACCTACTAGAAGTAAATCCAAAACAAACTCTAAAATCAAACCACACTAGTGACATCCTAACCTTAACAGGGTACCTTACAAAAGGAATAAAGTCATGGCTAAAATCAGGAAGACCAACTCCCACAATGATAGGAGCTCACTAAAAAACTAACAGGAAACTAAGATGGCTAATTAAGACCAACTAGGCCAATTACAAGGCCAAGATAGATTCATAGGTTAAAGACAACCACAAGACCTTCTACAGCTACATCTGAAACCTTAAAGTCAATGTACATTGGTGTGCATAACTGGTCAATGGTGGCACTTTCACTGAGCACAGCAATATAGAAAATTTGTTGGCAGAGAAATTCAGCTCAAACTTCAACCCCCCGCCTCCCCCATGAAAAACCTACTAGCATAAATCCCCCAACTATTAACAGGAAGCAGGTCTTGGTGGTGCTTGCTAAAGTCAAAAACACAGCTTCAATGAGCCCCAGCAATATCCCAGAATGCCTCCTAAATAGCTTGAAACATGAGCTATCAGGACCACTTGAGTCACCTTTCATCTATAGCCTCAAAACAGGTTTTGTACCATGAGAATAGAGGACTATTAACTGACTCTGGAAACTACAAAACCTATTAGTCTGAATAATCTAATATGCAAAGCCATGGAATGAATTATCATAAAAATGATCAGCAAAGACATAGGTACCCTTTAGATGCTGAAGAAAAGCCAGTCTGGCTTTGTCCAGGGAACATCATGCCTACTAAACCTGGTAGAATTCTTTGAGTAGTCACAAAGGCAATAGATGAGGGGAAAATGGTGTATAATGCCTACCTAGGCTTGGCTAAGGCATTTGATACAATACTCTACTTAGGTATAGTTGACAGACTCACCGAGCTGGGCATAAACCCCTACATAACTCATGGAGTGCCTATTGGCTCACAGACATGACCTAGCAATGCCCAAACTAACATACCCTACCCATAAACTTCCTGACTAACCCACTCCTAATAAACATCCATCATTCATAGGGACAAAACTGGATCAGATTACCTGGCTAGGCTTATAAAGGTCCTGGTTTTCATTAGCCTGGTATATACCCATGAACCTGTAAAACTATAACAAGTAGGTTTAACTGGATAAAAATACCTTAAAACTAACACCATACAAAAAACTCATCATAATATGAATAACAGTCATAGGTTCATAGGTTCATAGGTTCATAGGTTCATACTAGGCTATCTGCCCTAGGGCATTTATAAGCCTAGCCAGAGTGTGTGTGGCTTTCACCACCCCTTAGGATGAGAATACTATACCCATTAGTTTTCTGTGCCTCTGTCCAGCAGTGATACAGAGATGATTCCCGGGGTAAACCTACGATCTCCCATCCACTCGTCAAGATTTCTCTTGAACAGAGTCAGTGAGGGGCTCTGCCTCACATGGACTGGGATTCTGTTCCATAGTGTAGGGAGTCTCTGGGTGATGAATCTGTCCCTCCAGCATGTCCTATTTATATCCGTGTTGAGGTTTAAGTCTCTTGGCTCTGGTGGATTTGGATTTTTTGAGGTGGAGCATGTCCATTAATTCCGGGTTGGACATGGCCTTGTATGTCAGGCACAGATCACCTCTGAGCAGACGGTATGCGACTGAATAGAGCTGGAGTTTCTTCAGTCGGGCATCGTATGACATATGTTTGAGCCCCTTTATCCTTTTGGTGAGGAACTTTTGGGGTCTTTCCAACTGCTGCAGGTGTCGGGTAAGGTACATTCGAATGGGCGTTGTACTCAATCATTGGTCTGATAAGTGAAGAGTACAGGGTACAATGACCTCTCCTGATCTGGATGTGAATCCCTTCATGATCAGGTGGGCAATGTAGAAGGTCTTCCTAACCACTTTGGCAATGTAAGTGTCAAGAGAGGTTACTGTCGACTTGGGTCCCCAGGTCCCTGATAACTTCTTCCGTGTTTAATGGATTACCACCTATGTGGTAATTAGGGGTTACCTTGTTTTTCCCAAAGGGTATGACTATACATTTTTTGGCGTTTAGCTTAAGGCCATGGCTCTGGCACCAGTTATCCATTTCTATGAGACCTCTCTGGAGGATGTCTGTGTCTGATGGAGTGTCAATTATGGTGCCCAGTTTGCTTATCTGCAAATTTCGTCAGCCACAATCCCCTATGTTTGCCTGCACTTCAGAAAAATAAATGCCAAACAAGAGGGGCCCAGGACTGAGCCCTGTGGGACACCGCTCGTGACCGGCTTAGAGTCTGACATGGCACCAGCAACTCTAACCCTGTGTGTTCTGTCCTTGAGCCAGTTTGCAACCCATCTTGTGACATATGGGTTTACATCTAAGCTGGTGAGCTTTTCTATGATGCCCGAGTGGGGTATTGTGTCAACGCTTTGCTAGGTCAAGGTAGGCTGTGTGAACTGCCTTACCCTCATCAATGGCCTTAGTGACTGTTTCAAAAGTCAACCAAGTTCAAGAGGCAGGATCTGCCCTTGACAAAGCCAAATTGGGTAGGATCCAGTGTCTGTAGGTCCCCAATGTCTTTATTTATGAGTTCCATTATGATCCTCTCCATAGCTTTGCAGACAAGGCTCATCAAGCTTATGGGGCAGTAATTTCAGGGTCCGTAGAAGCACCGCCTTTGTGGAGTGGGACCACAGTTGCCGTCGCCATTCTTTGAGTGCGTATCCTGTAGTAAGGCTAAGATTAAACAGCAGCCTTATGTGTGGGTTTAGTTCCTCATTGAGTTTGTGTAGCACACAGCCGGGGACACCGTCCGGTCCCATTGATGCTGTGTTTTTTGCTTTAGAGAGAGCAGCTCTCACCTGGGCATCTGAGATGTTTGGGAGGCTAGATTCTGGTGGGATAGATATTTCTCCTTTTGGGGGGGGGGGGAGAAATTTGCACTGAACCTGTCTGCCAGTATGTTGGCAATGTCTGTGGGTTCAGTGATTTTTTTATCATTTTGGACTAATTCTGAGCATATCTGGGAGTTTCCACCCAGGTTTCTAACATAGCTAAAGAAGGCTTTATGATTGTCTTCTGTGTCATTAGCGATTTTTCTCTCAAAGTTGGCCTTGGATGATTTTATGAGTGATCGTAGTTTTTTGCTAGTATTGATCAGAGATGCCTTCCCTTTTAGGGATTTTGCTCTGTCATGTAGTAGCTTTCTCCTCTTGTTGTAGAGTTTGTTTATGGCTGGGGTCCACCAGACCGGGTGCCTGCCTTTGGTGGAAAGGGTCTTGATTTTATTAGGGATTGCTTGATCCATACATTCCTGGAGGTGCTCGTAGAAGGCATTTGTAAGGGTTTCAGCAGCGTGGGTTGTGGTTTCCACTGGCTCGGGGCCTTGAAGGATACCACTCCAGTCTTAAGAAGTGTGAAGTTTGCTTTTGAGAAGTTCTTCACTGTGGTCTTTTGCTGGGGTGGGGCGGGATGTGGATCTCCAGTGAGATTAATTTATGGTCTGATCTCACCAATGAGGGATATACTTCCGGTGTGGAGCATTTTGTCCCCATGTTTGTAATGATCAGGTCTAGTATATTTTCTCCTCTTGTGGGAATGGTGACTAGTTGTTCCATAGCATTTGAGTTATGAACTCAAGGAACCTTTGGGCTAGGGTGTTGGGGCTTGAGTAATGTTCCCAGTCTATGTTTGGGTAGTTGAAGTCACCCAATATGATGGTGTTTGGAGAGACATTCATACTCTCCAGTTTCTTCAGGAAGGCTGTGTGGGTTTCCTGAGTTTGAGAAGGTGGTCTGTAGCATGTTACAAACTGTAGGGCAGTTTTACCTATGGTTAATTGCACCTGGATGGTCTCAGATGCTTTGTGCATTGCCACTAACCTGGAGGTGTGGGTATCCTTTATGAATATGGATACTCCCCCTCCTTTTGTGGTTCGGTCCAGATTTTGAGGCCGGAACGCATGATATGAGGTAAAACCTGATAGTGCTGGGGTGCTCTCAGGAGCCTTGAACCAGGTTTCAGTCACAGCACAGACATCGATGTTCTCCATACTGAGGAGGGCTTCGAGCGTGCATCTTGAGGTTTAGACTTCTGGCATTGAGCAGTATTACCCTTAGTTTTTCTCCATTTTTGTTTTCTAGGGGTAGGTTTATCATTTGAGCCTTGCCTAAAAAGGCACTATGGGGGTGGCAAGAGCATTTGCCAATATCCGGAAGCCCAGGGTGACAGGTGCAAGCCATCCCTTGAAGCAGCGTGGCTTGTCAAGCATGTCATCCCAGGCAGACAGACATTGGATCCCCTTAGAATGACACCAGTAATTAAGCCAATTATTAAAGCTGATCATTTTGTCTCTGTATTGTGGCATCATTCTTGGTGAGGGTAGGATACTGCTCAGGGTCAGGGTCATACCGGCCTGGGCTACATAATCTGAGAGCTCCTCTGTGTCTCTTTTCATGTAGTCCAGGGAGGTACGTCTCAGGTCGTTCACACCGGCATGGACAATGCCTGAGTCATACTTGTACTTGCTGTGGAGTGACCTAAGTGCTTGTGTTATGTGGCGGATTCTAGCGCCTGACAGGCAGCTTACTGTGATCTTTTCCTTGTTCAGTCTGGTGAGTGGGACGTCAGTGTGTCTGACTATGGAGTCACCTATAACAAGTGTGTCTGGCATTGTGTTTGGCCTTAAGGGCTGTGACTGTTTAGCACACTGACTTTGAGAACTATGTGTTGCATGTCTTATGTCTTGAGGTGGCAGTTGCTTGGGTGTCTGCTTTGGAGGCCTCTGTAGTTTTGGTAGATTTTTGATCAGTGCCTCTGAGTATGTCTTTGTGTGTTTATGTGTTTGTTTTGCAGTTGTGATAGTTCTATGTGAAACTGGGTTTGTGGTGTGCGTGGTTTCCTTCTCCTCCTGTCTGGTCTTGCCAGTCCTGAGTTGAGAGAGCTCAGCCTCCAGTTTGGCTATATAGTTGCATCTCTCACATGTATTTGTGTTTTGTGGGAGAAGGAGTGGGTTGTCTGTCTACATGAGGCAATTGTAACATTGCCTCAAGATGCCCAGATTCACCAGCTGAACAGGAGAGGACGCTAGCAACTGACCCTTGACATGCTAGAAAAAGTGAAAAAGTTTGCTGTGTAACTGAGTCAGAAGGGACCTATAGGGAAATGGGTACTCAAGGGGATTCTAGGCTAATGTAGTACTTTGTTTAGTATACAAGTACTTTACCTATATAAAAATGCTTTAGGAGCAAGTGCTGAGCTTTTGAGATAGAGAATAGACTGTTTAGATTGCAAGTAGAGAAGTTCTAAGGGAAAAATTGAAGAGCAGACTTTACGGAGCCAGAAATAGTTTAACCTTGTTAAACCGGCACTGCCCGATGGTGCTCTATGGGCAACTCCGCACTAAATCACGCAGCAGCTAAAGCGGGCTTTATAGCAGGGGTTGAAAAGAGCTAGGAATTGACCCAAAATGGCCAATAGACTACAAGTTTCTGGCTGGAACCACTGCTCTAGGGACAAATAGGCTGCTCAGTGCTCCCCACTCCCACTGGTGAACAAAGAAGCTTCCCTTTATCCAAATAAGGATATGGAATAGCACAGGAACCAAGCCAAAGCCCAGAGATCAGCAAACTCTGAAGACTGGACTATTCTAGTTCAGTAAGGTGGGAAAACAAGATTTTTTTGCAGAAAACAGAGGAAAAACAGACAGTAAATGCTATAAATGCTTTTAAACGGCTAGCGCACTTGAGTGTGTTAGCCTACAGGTAAAATTAAGCAACAAATAACTTTTTTAAAAGTGCATAACAGTTAATCAACACAAAAACAGTTTAAATAGAATGCAGAGCTGTATAAACAGGCGAAAATGCAGTCACTAAGCAGTAAATAATCAAAAAGCCAGAAAAAAAATACTTAAATCAGGAAAAAGTCACTCTTTTGCTCTCTGCTGCTTGTAGAACTCTGCAGGACACCACGAGGAGCTGTGCTGAGTTGAATACAAGCGAAAAAGCGAGCTAAAGCGGGCTTTATTACAGGGGGCTGAAAAGAGCTAGGAATTGACCCAAAATGGCCAATAGACTACAAGTTTCTGGCTGAAACCACTCCTCTAGGGACAAACAGGCCGCTCAGTGCTCCCCACTCCCACTGGTGAACAAAGACGCTTCCTTTTATCCAAATAAGGATATGGAATAGCACAGGAACCAAGACAAAGCCCAGAGGTCAGCAAACTCTGAAGACTGGACTATTGTAGTTCAGTAAGGCGGGAAAACAAGATTTTTTTTTTTTTTTCTTTTTTGCAGAAAACAGAAGAAAAACAGACAGTAAATGCTATAAATGCTTAGTGTATATCCAAGAAAAGATGTTCTTTTGATTCATGGTTTCTTCAGTATTTAGCTATCCATGCAGTAATATTTCTGGCACTCATCTAAAATCATACAGCTTTGCAGTTTCATACATGTGTAACTGTTCTCAAGGTACACAGTCATAGAAGAATCAGGGTTTCATACAGCTATACAAAGAGTCAAATTCCCTAAATAGTCATACAAGGAAGTTTTAAGATTTAAAACATTAGTAGGAGATTAAAAAATGAAAATAACTAGGAATTTTGTTTAATAGCCTCAAAGGGTTCTGAGTAATAACTAACCGTGTTTACTTCATTAATAATAACATTTATCCAAAAATTTTTGCACACTTTTCATACATGTATTCATAAATCTTTAGTGAGTAAAATATATTCCAGTTACATTCACACTCAGATAGTCTGTCTCACACACACACACACACACACACACACACACACACACACACACACACACACACACACACACACACACACACACACATACACACACACACACACACACACACACACACACACACACACACACACACACACACACACACACACACACACACACACACTCATGCTCATATCGTTCAAATGTATTAATTGTATTTCCTCACAATGGACTGTCACACAGGTCTCTGCTCATCTTCATATAAGGAGGTTTCAAAAAAATAATTCAACACTCTTTGTCAGCAGAAAAATGAATTGGAGGGAAGGTAAACAGAGAGACAGGGTGGGAATGCCTCTCATGCACCTTAAACTTCAGAATTATTTAATTACAATAAAGCTGAAATCTAGTTTCTCAAAGACCAGCACTATATTAATATGTTGGTTACCAATACCAGTCATGCTTTGAAGTATATGTGTCATTTTAAAGTAACAATCCAACTGTACTTTTTCCATCAATTATCAAATATTCTATCCACAATGTCAGCAGATACAATTTCTCATTCCTTTTATAGTAAGTTTAATTCTTGTATTCTACCTTTTTAGATGCAAGGAGATAAAAATGTTTTTTCATTACAAAGATTTGATACTGGTATCACCAAAGGAGAGGAATTATATATAAAACTGCTTGAATGGATTCCAAAACGTGAGACCTCATCAGTACAGTTGCACAATATTGCTGGATATCTTGACAAGATATTTCGCAAAGTAAATGTTGCAAAAGTGGCTGGCAGTACTGTTGGGATAGCAGGCAGTGCATCATTGATTGCTGCAGGAGTATTAACAATTGTCACTGGTGGTCTTGGTGCACCTGTTTTGGCTGCAGCTGTTGGAGGAACCGTGGCCTCAGTGGCTGGCACTGCCACTGGAACAATAGCCACACTTGTTGAGAAATTTAAATCATCCAGTCAAATGAAAGAAGCAGAAAAGCTGATTCTGGATGATTCCCTTACTGCAGAACAGATAAATGATCTCTTTGAAGACCTGGAACAGCTATGTGCTCCAGACTCAGCTGTAGGTGTGAAGGAAAAAATGATAGCGTACATTCTATATGGTTCTGCCAAAAGTATGGGACTGTCATTGTCAACTGGATTTTTCAGGACATTCTTTCATCTTTCTGAAGATATAAATTTAGATGTCAGCTCAGCTAGTCTAACAAAGGTGACCTATGGCCTCTTAGAAGATATTGTTTTCATTGGAGCAAAGATCGGCACCCACAGCATATCGAAGGTACGCTTGATTATTTTTGTATTGTATGATAGCAAACCTAAGATGTAATATGTCATTATTCTGCTAATAACATATATAAAATGTTTCAATTACTAGTCTCTACATTTTGTTTCATTTTAATGCATCTAACTACTTCTATTGTAGATGTTTACAGAATAGTGTAACACTTTCTATTTTCAATCACATGTATGCAGTGTAGCCTGTGAAAACTAACTTTATAAACTAGTTAGCTCCTGCTTACAGTGTTTTCTGAAAATTACAAATATTGTATACCCCTTAGTTTGTTGTAAGAATAGACAATGTAATGATTATGCAACATTTCTTCTTTACTGAAATGCTATACATGATTTTACTATAGTCATATGTTAATAACTAAGCAGTTATTCTGCAAACTGGCTGTCCATAATAATAGAGATGAGAAATGTCTCACTACTTTTTGCACACATTGGACTTTCTTGTAGGACTTTTTGAATCCTTTGAGCCTGAATATTGCTTAAATTCACTGTTCTGTGTTTTACTATCATGATACTCAGTATTTCCTACTACCTGCTTAATTAGTTACAATTCCAGACTGATTCCTGTATCTTATTTCTGTTTCTTTTCTTACAAATCACTATTGTTAACATGTAAACAGATGAAGAAGAAAAGGGTAATAACACTCTGCTGTCTTCCTCTCATGTACCTAGTTGACCACCATTCTTCTGTCACCAGACATACCCCGGGATTCATGAAGCTTGCACCAGGTGCAGGCACAGTGTCGGCGTTCTAACACCAAATATGGCCGCCGAGCGATTCGGGTACGAGCTGTTTCCACGTGCACTACTTGCTTATGCTACACCCGCACAACTCCTGAGCCATGTATGCTAATTACCCCATGTGCAGCAGTGTAGCATGCAAATGAAGGTATGTAGAGATTCAGGAAGTGGTGCAGGTGTAGTGTAAGCATGCAGAAATGTAAACCGTAGAAAACGGTTTACATTTTTGCAAACATAAAATCGGAGCCAAGACCGCTGAACAAACACATGTATTATAATGTTAATATATGACAATGGCTAAATATATAGACATTGGCATAAAAAAATGTACAAAATATAAAATTAATATTTAATATATATAGTTGCACTAACACAACGTGGTAGCTCAGGGCAGCAGTGCACAAAGGGGATCGCAAGGATTATATAAAAATATAGAATAAAACCGCAATGAAACATATATCATGATTTCCCCATAATAGTCAATGGCAGGCATGCTACACCATACTCATGGCGCAAGGGTTGGTAAGGGGCAGTGACAGTGTTATGCGCAGTAGCTAGGAATTAGTAGGCAATGCCATGCAAATGAGAGGAGTAATAGTGAATCGCAGACTCCCCACTGGTGTAAGGATGCACCTCACAGAGTAGCATTATAACACCAAGGTGAGCCCTTGAGATAAAGATGACATCAAGAGAGGGGTGTGTCGCCATTGCTGTAAGCACATTGGAGCATTACTAAACCGGCCTGCCCCTAGCTAGGCAAAGCTGCAGGATAGGGGTGTGTCGAATCGCCCATAGCTATGCTTAGCTGAGAGTACACAAGGTAACCGAGTATGCATGTGAACGTAGATGAAAAAGCACGTAAACCTGGTAAATGAGTATGCTTGTCGCGCACTGCAGCCGAAACATGAAGGCTATAGGAAAGAAATAAGGAAATGCTGCAGCAATAAAATTGGAGTACAAATGACTAATTAACACCTAGGAGCCTACAGTGGGCCATTGACAACAGCTAACAAGGCTGCAAGCATCTAC
This sequence comes from Protopterus annectens, assembly GCF_019279795.1. Taxonomy (NCBI): domain Eukaryota; kingdom Metazoa; phylum Chordata; order Ceratodontiformes; family Protopteridae; genus Protopterus; species Protopterus annectens. Next base: position 340,776,933 of record NC_056741.1, on the reverse strand, counting down.
CTGCAGAACAGGAAAGGGGAGGGGCTGTTCTGCATAGAAAACAGCAAAGTGTCAAAGCAGAACAAAGGTGATATGCAGTATATCAGCTACAAGATACATTTTGCCATGACTGGGTAGGGAAAGTACAAAACAAGAAAGACAGCAGGTGGATGTATGCCTGATAATGGGAGGAGATCCAGGTCTAAAAGTGAATTAAAAGGCAACAGATTAATCAAGGCAGGTAAGTAGATCTCCACAGTAAAGGCCCCACACTTTCAATACTCATTGCAAAACCCATAATTAAGACATGCAGCACCTGGAAAAGTTCATACACATCTACTTACATCAGCAGCATCCATCGCACAATACTATAAAGTGTGAAAGCACCTCACACACATTTGTGTATTCCCATACACTCTGCACCAGTGATGTATACAGACAGGGAACTTTTATTATGTACATGTTAGGGACTGCCATAGCTTTGATCCACCAGTATGTGTTGAAGACTGAAGGTGGTGTGGAGGATGATGCACATGACCACTGCAGGCAACAGAGGAGGAGGAGAGTGTTCAGACCCAGACTAACCTACAAGGGGCTACATGGTCTAGAGATAGTAGAGCATTACAGGGTGGACAGGAACACCCTACAGCAACTTATGGAGCTGTGCCGGCCACGCCTCAGAGCCACAACAAACAGAGGGAAACCCATCGCAGTGGATACAAAGGTATGTGTAAGCCTAAGAATATTAGCTACAGGTACTTTTCAAAGACCAACTGGGGATATCATGGGTATCTCAGAGGCATCAGCATCCAGGGTACTACACCAGTTCCCGGATGCCATGTTACCACATGCTAATGAGCACATATATTTCCCCTGAACGCAGGAGGAGTTGGCCAGCAATATGCGTCTCTTCCACCGTGTGGAAGAATACCCGGAGGTACTGGGTGCAATAGACTGCACACACATATACATCTAGTCACCACACGGTGAGCAGGGTAGGCATTACATAAACCGCAAGGGATACCCCTCCATCAACTGCCAGGTTGTGTGCAATGCACAGGCCATTATCATGGATGTGTGTGCTGGCAGCCCTGGAAGCTATCACGACTCCCACATCTGGCATGCCTCACAGCTGTATTGGTTATTTGCCGGGAGGGACATCCCAAATGTCCACCTGGTGGGAGATGCTGGCTATGCACTGGAACAGTGGATTATGACTCCCATCAGAAATGCACACACACCCATGCAGGAATGCCATAATGAGGCACACGCACAAACCAGAATCATCATAGAGCGTGTGTTTGGGATGCTGAAATCACGATTCCATTGCTTGGACATATCTGGTGGAGCCTTGCAGTACTCACCAGGCACATGTGCCCACATCTTCATAGTGTGTGCCATGCTATACAATAGGGTCCTGCGGAAACAGCTGCAGCAGGGACAGAATGGTGAAGGCCCTCACAGCCCACTACCATTGCCAAGGGCTCTACAGGCACAGAGGTACTCAGATCATGAACACCCTGAGCCAGCCCCAGTAGGCAGATGGAAGCTTGCCCAGTATGCCCATGCCTTGGCAAAGAGGAAACGTATAGCACACACACTGACAGTGTAGGCATCTAGGGACTGACACCTTTCTCCATCTGCACTCACAGTAAAATGGATGGCACACACACAAGACTACCTGTAAATTGCCATTTCTAGGCAGTCTACTGTGTGCATCCAACATAGGCAGCCCTCAACTATTGCACACACAACAGCCATTGGCACAAGGTAAGTTAACACCTGAACAGTAAATTAAGCTATCAATACCTGAACAGTAAATTAAGCTATCAGCATATGTAGATACTGTAAGTATAGATTCATAGGTAAGTACTTGGCCAACTGCCAGAGGCCATTCATAAGGCCAGCCAAAATGTGTCAGCTTTTGCCATCCCATTGATTCATTAACCATCCCTCTGTGGAGCAGAGCTAATGGTGGGATCCCTGAGGTGCATCTACTGTTCCCCATCCACCCTTCAAGGTTTCCCTTGCAGAGTGTTAATGAGGGGTCTGCATAATGTAGTCAGGGATGCTGTTCCAAAGTATGGGGAGTGTGTATGACAGGGAGCTGTCCCTCCAGCATTTTCCGGTTATTGTTGTGGCAAGGTCAGCTCACTACAGTGTGCGGCTCACTGTGACATGGATTTCCATAAGGGGAGCATATCCATCAAGCCTGAGTTCGACATGGCTGTGTTGGTCAGTGGAGATCATCTCTGGGTAAATGAGATGCCACTGAGTAAAGCAGGGGTTTATTCAGTCCAGCTGCATAGGCCATATGTTGGAGGCCAGTATTCCCCTTGGTGAGGTACATTCGTGGACCCCCAGCTGTTGGACGTGTCCTCTGAGGTACATCCCACATGGGTTATTATACCCTATGATGGGACTGATGAGTGATGAGTAAAGAGGCACTATAACCCCAGTATGTCTAGATGGGAATCCTTTAGTAGTCAGATGGCCTACATAGAAGGATGTCCCAACTACTGTGGAGATATGATTGTCACAGGGGAGATCACTATCTACCTTAGTCCCCAGATACACCATTACCTCATCTGTATTAAAGTGGCTGCCGCTCATGTGTTAATATGTGGGTGCCAATTCCACAATGGAATGACCATGCAGTTAGTGGCACTTGGCTGGAGGCCATGTCGTTGGCACCCTGTGACATTCTCTGTGAGGCCCCCTGAGGGATGTCCATGTCAGCTGGACTATCAATCATGGCTCCCAGTTTGCAGTCATTGCCAAACATGGTCTGCCATAATCCACCTGTGTTTGCCTGTACATCTGAGACATATATGCCAAACAGTAGGGCTCCCAGGACTGAGTCCTGTGGGACACCAGTTGTGACTGTTCAAGAGTTGGACTTGGAGACCACTAATCGTACCATGTGGGTTCTGTGTGTAAGCCCGTTGGCAACCCAACCTGTGATGTATGGGTGAATGTACATGCTGGAGTGTTTATCAATAACACCTGAGTGGGGCACGGTGTCAAAAGCCTTGGTGAGGTCATCTAACATCTTGGTGACTGCATGTAAGACATAAAACAGGTTCAGTAGGCATGAACTGCACTCAATCAAGCTGACCTGGGTTGGGTCAAGTGTTCGAAGGTTACCAATGTCATTGTTAATGAGTGCCATGTGGATGCGAACCATACCATTGCAGACCAGGCTAGTCAGGGTTATGGGGTGTTAGTTACCATGGGCAGTTGTGATTTCTCTGTGATGGAATGGAATAACCGTTGCCATGCGCCATTGTATGGGCATGTAGCCTGTGGAGAGGATGAAGTAGGAATGCTTAATTAGGTAGGGGGCAGGTTGTCTTGTACAGTTTGCAAGATGCAGTTTGGGTCAACATCTGCCTCCATTGATGCTGTGTTCTGCTGTTAGAGAGGGCCATTTCCACCTGTAAGTCTCTGATGGTTGGGATGCTGTACCTTTCGGGTAGTGTTGTGGGCTCTTTAGGGGGTGAAGTATGCACCGAATGTATCTGCAAGGATGTTGGCGATATCAGTAGGGTCAGCATATTTTGTGCTATATTTAACTGGCACAGTGCGAATCTTTGTGTCACCACGTAGATCCTTGACATAGCCAAAGAAGGCTTTGTGGTTATCTTTCGAATCCTTGCGTATTCTCCTCCTGATGTTAGCCTTAGAAGATGTCATGAGGGACCTACGTATCATACTAATAGTGGTCACAGATGTCTGCCCTTCGTGGGATTTGTTGTGTGTCTGGAACACTGTCCTACATCTATAGTATAGCCTGTTTATTGCAGAGGTCCAACAGACTGGTGTCCTTGTCTAGGAGGAGTAAGTCTTGGTTTACCAGTGATGGCACAATCCATACATCCATGCAGGTGCTTATAGACTGCATTTGTAAATCTTTCTGTATCTTGAGCAGTGTTTCCCCTTAGCATGGGGGCTGTGAAACCCCCCACCCCTATCACTAGTAGTGTAAATTTAGCTGTAGGAAAGGTATACACTTTGGTATCCGTGGGTGGGGGAGATGCTAGGGTGTGGAAACAGTGAATAGTTAATGGTCAGATCTAACCAGTGACCGGTTAACCTCCACTGTGATGCACCTGTTTCCCATGTTGGTGATGACCACATCTAGTAGTTTCCACCCCACCTTGGGGAGGTTACGACCTGATACAGGGCATATGAGGTGATACATTCCATGAAGCGCTGGTCCTGGAAGTGAGTACCGGAATATGTTTCCCAGTTAATGGTATGGTAGTTGACATTGACCAATGCCAGGGTGTGCGTTAGGACTGTCGTGTTCTCCACTGTCACCAGGTAGGTGGAGTGGAGATCCTGGGTCAAGGAGGGTGATCCGTAGCAGGCCACATTCCACATTGCAGTTGTGGTTGATGATAGCTGCACATGGATGATCACAAAGGTATCATGCTGCCTCACTAACCTGGAGGTGTAGGTATCCCTGATGAATATGGATACAGCCCCTCCATGTCTGTCAGTCCATGTCCTGTGGCTGAAATGTGTGGTATGAGTTGTAGTCTGGTAGTGCTGGTGTGATCTCAGGAGACTTAAGACAGATTTCAGTTAATGCACAGGTGTTGATGTTGTCTATCCTGAGGAGTGCTGTGAGTGCATGCATGTTGTGATCACAACCCCTGGTGTTGACTAGCATAAACCTTATTGAATCTGCTATTGTGCTGCTTATGGAGCTGGTATTCACCTTCAAGACTCTCCTAAATAAGGCACTATGGGGGCACCAATAGCCTTGGCCAGTATTCCAAAGCGTAAGGCTGACATATAGGCCGGTATGGTATCATTGCATGCATTTTCCCCATCTGTGCTTGTTTTTCATCTCCCCTGTAGGTAACCTAGTGGTAAGAAATAAAAAGCCTTTAACTTATACAAGTCTTCTAGCTTCCAAGATAGGCTTTTGGAGTGACTAAGTATCAGTGTTCTGTATGTTCTTGCTGTACTCAACTGTTTACTGACTATATGGTGAGTTCACACTGTATATTGTGATCTGAACGTCTGTTTATTCACATATTATGGCTGTGATGGCCTGCACATTAGAGGTTCACAGATAGCCTACTATCTATCTGCCCAAGGGCAATTAAAAGCATAGCAAGAGTGTGTTGGCCTTCCCCGCACCATTGATGAAGTAACTGAGCCTCTGTCAAGCATAGCCCAATGAAGCAATTCCAGGCAGAGTTGCTGGAAGCTGTTGAAGACTGGGGCTGTGGAGGGTGATAGGGGCACTTAGTGATCTAAAGAGGGCATGTTAATGTGGCAATTCAATACCAGTCAATTCCCCATACAAGTCTTGCAGCTATCAAACTGGACAGGCTCCCCCAGCCCCTGGCTGTATGGTTCTGGGACACATGATCCCAGGGGTGTATAGTCTGTTACCCATTCGCACAACAAGGTTTCCCTTGAAGTGTGTCAGAGAGGGGCTATGCCTAATATAGTTAGGAATGTAATGTACTGTCTCACAGTACATTTTTTATATGTTGCTATGTCAAGAGTACGTGAAGCTCAGTGAGTTTGGGGGCTCCCGCCTTTTGCTTAGCCTAGCTTACATATAGAAATCATCTAAATAGGAAATAGGCGGAAGCTACAGTAATTTCAACAGTGTAATCGTTACAGCATCCACGTAGTATCTGTACATTCGAGGTTACAATCCCGATAAAGGCAGAGATGTTTATCATCTGTGAAAGTATACCTTAACTACAGCTTGCATATATAGGTAGTAATCGTCTGTATAGTAAACATTCGAATCACCCATATGAACCCATGTGTGCAAGAGAGTACAGTCAACAGAGAATGTAATGTCATGTCAGCACATAGTGAGATGTTACGTCACTGACAGGTATATATCCAGAGTAGTTAGTGGATGTAGCCATGTTTGCGCACACAGGTTATACGTTACGTTTGTTTAATGCTGCTATAATGTCACACAAACATGCTTACAACTGCTTAAATGAGCCCTATTCTGCAGTAAATAACATTCATAAAGCATCGCAGGTGTTGAACCCTGGACCTTGCACACTATAGTCATGGGATGTACCACTAAGCCATCCGAGGTGTACACGTTTCATGGTCCTGAGACTACATCTTATACCATATGAATTTCACTGTAATGATCACAAATGGGACAGTGGCTTTGTGTACATATGTACAGTACATTGTAATGTACTGTAGTTTGTGAAAAAAACACATTCCAGTCTACAGATGTATTACTGTTACAAACTAATATGAAATATATATATATATATATATATATATATATATATATATATATATATATGGTCTGCACACACACACACACACATATATATATATATATATATATATATATATATATATATATATATATATATATATATATATATATGTTATACATTTACATCAATAGACATATATATAAGGATCTATGAACACACTTCGTGACACAGAAGCACTCCAAAGGAATTGGTATGTACACAAAACACATACAGCTCTGGTATTATAACAATTAATATTAACCTAATTCACCATAGAAGGGGTGGTTGTTGTGTATGTGAAGATTGGGGTGGGGGAGGAATGATGGGTAATGCAATCATGCATCAAGGAGGGCCTGGGTCTGAAGTCCAATAAGTGAACTGGAGGGGCATACATGGTGTATGGGGACAATATAAAAAGGACACAAAGCAAGAACCTTACTCATTCATAATACACCCTGTCATGTCACATTGCAACACCTACTTTTACAAACATATGAACATTAACATGTATCAGACATATGTACACCAACTGATTGTCACATTTGTTTTCAGTAGTGAGGAATGTCTGTAGTACAATGTGGATGATGACTCCCATCAGAAATGCACACACACCCATGCAGGAACGCCATAATGAGGCACACGCACAAACCAGAATCATCATAGAGCGTATGTTTGGGATGCTGAAATCATGATTCCATTGCTTGGACATATCTGGTGGAACCTTGCAGTACTCACCAGGCACATGTGCCCACATCTTCATACTGTGTGCCATGCTACACAATATGGTCCTGCGGAAACAGCTGCAGCAGGGACAGAATGGTGAAGGCCCTCACAGCCCACTACCATTGCCAAGGGCTCTACAGGCACAGAGGTACTCAGATCATGAACACCCTGAGCCAGCCCCAGTAGGCAGATGGAAGCTTGCCCAGTATGCCCATGCCTTGGCAAAGAGGAAACGTATAGCACACACACTGACAGTGTAGGCATCTAGGGATGGACACCTTTCTCCACCTGCACTCACAGTAAAATGGATGGCACACACACAAGACTACCTGTAAATTGACATTTCTAGGCAGTCTACTGTGTGCATCCAACATAGGCAGCCCTCAACTATTGCACACACAACAGCCATTGGCACAAGGTAAGTCAACACCTGAACAGTAAATTAAGCTATCAATACCTGAACAGTAAATTAAGCTATCAGCATATGTAGATACTGTATGTATAGATTCATAGGTAAGTACTTGGCCAACTGCCAGAGAATGTTCATAAGGCCAGCCAAAATGTGTCAGCTTTTGCCATCCCATTGATTCATTAACCATCCCTCTGTGGAGCAGAGCTAATGGTGGGATCCCTGAGGTGCATCTACTGTTCCCCATCCACCCTTCAAGGTTTCCCTTGCAGAGTGTTAATGAGGGGTCTGCATAATGTAGTTAGGGATGCTGTTCCAAAGTATGGGGAGTGTGTATGACAGGGAGCTGTCCCTCCAGCATCTTCCGGTTATTGTTGTGGCAAGGTCAGCTCACTACAGTGTGCGGCTCACTGTGACATGGATTTCCATAAGGGGAGCATATCCATCAAGCCTGAGTTCGACATGGCTGTGTTGGTCAGTGGAGATAATCTCTGGGTAAATGAGATGCCACTGAGTAAAGCAGGGGTTTATTCAGTCCAGCTGCATAGGCCATATGTTGGAGGCCAGTATTCCCCTTGGTGAGGTACATTCGTGGACTCCCCAGCTGTTGGACGTGTCCTCTGAGGTACATCCCACATGGGTTATTATACCCTATGATGGGACTGATGAGTGATGAGTAAAGAGGCACTATAACCCCAGTATGTCTAGATGGGAATCCTTTAGTAGTCAGATGGCCTACATAGAAGGATGTCCCAACTACTGTGGAGATATGATTGTCACAGGGGAGATCACTATCTACCTTAGTCCCCAGATACCCCATTACCTCATCTGTATTAAAGTGGCTGCCGCTCATGTGTTAATATGTGGGTGCCAATTCCACAATGGAATGACCATGCAGTTAGTGGCACTTGGCTGGAGGCCATGTCGTTGGCACCCTGTGACATTCTCTGTGAGGCCCCCTGAGGGATGTCCATGTCTGGACTATCAATCATGGCTCCCAGTTTGCAGTGATTGCCAAACATGGTCTGCCATAATCCACCTGTGTTTGCCTGTACATCTGAGACATATATGCCAAACAGTAGGGCTCCCAGGACTGAGTCCTGTGGGACACCAGTTGTGACTGTTCAAGAGTTGGACTTGGAGACCACTAATCGTACCATGTGGGTTCTGTGTGTAAGCCCGTTGGCAACCCAACCTGTGATGTATGGGTGAATGTACAGGCTGGTGTGTTTATCAATAACACCTGAGTGGGGCATGGTGTCAAAAGCCTTGGTGAGGTCATCTAACATCTTGGTGACTGTATGTAAGACATAAAACAGGTTCAGTAGGCATGAACTGCACTCAATCAAGCTGACCTGGGTTGGGTCAAGTGTTCGAAGTTTACCAATGTCATTGTTAATGAGTGCCATGAGGATGCGAACCATACCATTGCAGACCAGGCTAGTCAGGGTTATGGGGTGGTAGTTACCATGGGCAGTTGTGATTTCTCTGTGATGGAATGGAATAACCATTGCCATGCGCCATTGTATGGGCATGTAGCCTGTGGAGAGGATGAAGTAGGAATGCTTAATTAGGTAGGGGGCAGGTTGTCCTGTACAGTTTGCAAGATGCAGTTTGGGTCAACATCTGCCTCCATTGATGCTGTGTTCTGCTGTTAGAGAGGGCCATTTCCACCTGTAAGTCTCTGATGGTTGGGATGCTGTACCTTTCAGGTAGTGTTGTGGGCTCTTTAGGGGGTGAAGTATGCACCGAATGTATCTGCAAGGATGTTGGCGATATCAGTAGGGTCAGCATATTTTGTGCTATATTTAACTGGCACAGTGCAAATCTTTGTGTCACCACGTAGATCCTTGACATAGCCAAAGAAGGCTTTGTGGTTATCTTTTGAATCCTTGCGTATTCTCCTCCTGATGTTAGCCTTAGAAGATGTCATGAGGGACCTACGTATCATACTAATAGTGGTCACAGATTTCTGCCCTTCGTGGGATTTGCTGTGTGTCTGGAACACTGTCCTACATCTATAGTATAGCCTGTTTATTGCAGAGGTCCAACAGACTGGTGTCCTTGTCTAGGAGGAGTAAGTCTTGGTTTACCAGCGATGGCACAATCCATACATCCATGCAGGTGCTTATAGACTGCATTTGTAAATCTGTCTGTATCTTGAGCAGTGTTTCCCCTTAGCATGGGGGCTGTGAAACCCCCCACCCCTGTCACTAGTAGTGCAAATTTAGCTGTAGGAAAGGTATACACTTTGGTATCCGTGGGTGGGGGAGATGTTAGGGTGTGGAAACAGTGAATAGTTAATGGTCAGATCTAACCAGTGACCGGTTAACCTCCACTGTGATGCACCTGTTTCCCATGTTGGTGATGACCACATCTAGTAGTTTCCACCCCACCTTGGGGAGGTTACCACCTGATACAAGGCATATGAGGTGATACATTCCATGAAGCGCTGGTCCTGGAAGTGAGTACCGGAATATGTTTCCCAGTTAATGGAATGGTAGTTGACATTGACCAATGCCAGGGTGTGCGTTAGGACTGTCATGTTCTCCACTGTCACCAGGTAGGTGGAGTGGAGATCCTGGGTCATGGAGGGTGATCCGTAGCAGGCCACATTCCACATTGCAGTTGTGGTTGATGTTAGCTGCACATGGATGATCACAAAGGTATCATGCTGCCTCACTAACCTGGAGGTGTAGGTATCCCTGATGAATATGGATACAGCCCCTCCATGTCTGTCAGTCCATGTCCTGTGGCTGAAATGTGTGGTATGAGTTGTCGTCTGGTAGTGCTGGTGTGATCTCAGGAGACTTAAGACAGATTTCAGTTAATGCACAGGTGTTGATGTTGTCTATCCTGAGGAGTGCTGTGAGTGCATGCATGTTGTGATCACAACCCCTGGTGTTGACTAGCATAAACCTTATTGAATCTGCTATTGTGCTGCTTATGGAGCTGGTATTCACCTTCAAGACTCTCCTAAATAAGGCACTATGGGGGCACCAATAGCCTTGGCCAGTATTCCAAAGCGTAAGGCTGACATATAGGCCGGTATGGTATCATTGCATGCATTTTCCCCATCTGTGCTTGTTTTTCATCTCCCCTGTAGGTAACCTAGTGGTAAGAAATAAAAAGCCTTTAACTTATACAAGTCTTCTAGCTTCCAAGATAGGCTTTTGGAGTGACTAAGTATCATTGTTCTGTATGTTCTTGCTGTACTCAACTGTTTACTGACTACATGGTGAGTTCACACTGTATATTGTGATCTGAACGTCTGTTTATTCACATATTATGGCTGTGATGGCCTGCACATTAGAGGTTCACAGATAGCCTACTATCTATCTTCCCAAGGGCAATTAAAAGCATAGCAACAGTGTGTTGGCCTTCCCCGCACCATTGATGAAGTAACTGAGCCTCTGTCAAGCATAGCCCAATGAAGCAATTCCAGGCAGAGTTGCTGGAAGCTGCTGAAGACTCGGGCTGTGGAGGGTGATAGGGGCACTTAGTGATCTAAAGAGGGCATGTTAATGTGGCAATTCAATACCAGTCAATTCCCCATACAAGTCTTGCAGCTATCAAACTGGACAGGCTCCCCCAGCCCCTGGCTGTATGGTTCTGGGACACATGATCCCAGGGGTGTATAGTCTGTTACCCATTCACACAACAAGGTTTCCCTTGAAGTGTGTCAGAGAGGGGCTATGCCTAATGTAGTTAGGAATGTAATGTACTGTCTCACAGTACATTTTTTATATGTTGCTATGTCAAGAGTACGTGAAGCTCAGTGAGTTTGGGGGCTCCCGCCTTTTGCTTAGCCTAGCTTACATATAGAAATCATCTAAATAGGAAATAGGCGGAAGCAACAGTAATTTCAACAGTGTAATAGTTACAGCATCCACGTAGTATCTGTATATTCGAGGTTACAATCCCGATAAAGGCAGAGATGTTTATCATCTGTGAAAGTATACCTTAACTACAGCTTGCATATATAGGTAGTAATCGTCTGTATAGTAAACATTCGAATCACCCATATGAACCCATGTGTGCAAGAGAGTACAGTCAACAGAGAATGTAATGTCATGTCAGCACATAGTGAGATGTTACGTCACTGACAGGTATATATCCAGAGTAGTTAGCGGATGTAGCCATGTTTGCGCACACAGGTTATACGTTACGTTTGTTTAATGCTGCTATAATGTCACACAAACATGCTTACAACTGGTTAAATGAGCCCTATTCTGCAGTAAATAACATTCGTAAAGCATCGCAGGTGTTGAACCCTGGACCATGCACACTATAGTCATGGGACGTACCACTAAGCCATCCGAGGTGTACACGTTTCATGGTCCTGAGACTACATCTTATACCATATGAATTTCACTGTAATGATCACAAATGGGACAGTGGCTTTGTGTACATATGTACAGTACATTGTAATGTACTGTAGTTTGTGAACCAACACATTCCAGTCTACAGATGTATTACTGTTACAAACTAATATGAAATATATATATATTTATATATATATATATATATATATACATATATATATATATATATATATATATATATATATATATCAGTGATGTCTGCACACACACACACACACACACACACATATATATATATATATATATATATATATATATATATATATATATATATATATATATGTTATACATTTACATCAATAGACATATATATAAGGATCTATGAACACACTTCGTGACACAGAAGCACTCCAAAGGAATTGGTGTGTACACAAAACACATACAGCTCTGGTATTATAACAATTAATATTAACCTAATTCACCATAGAAAGGGTGGTTGTTGTGTATGTTAAGATTGGGGTGGGGGAGGAATGATGGGTAATGCAATCATGCATCAGGGAGGGCCTGGGTCTGAAGTCCAATAAGTGAACTGGAGGGGCATACATGGTGTATGGGGACAATATAAAAAGGACACAAAGCAAGAACCTTACTCATTCATAATACACCCTGTCATGTCACATTGCAACACCTACTTTCACAAACATATGAACATTAACATGTATCAGACATATGTACACCAAGTGATTGTCACATTTGTTTTCAGTAGTGAGGAATGTCTGTAGTACAATGTATATTCTAAACACCATAACATTTGTGCATATCTCAGATGCCTTAGTGGTAAGGTCAATGACTGTGGTATTCATGGTCCCAGGTTAAAGAACTGCAAGGGCTGTTAGGTTATTTTGAGGGTCAGAATAAGGGATTTTGGATGCAGGTGGATTAAAGCACTCTTAAGCAGTTGTAAGTGGGTTTCCATGTTTTTCCGCGATAGTAAGTGGTGCTGCAACACGGTAAACGGAGAAGCGCTTCACACATTTGACCTTTGCTTAATGTCGCGCAGACCATGGGAAAACCTGCTCACAACCACGTAAATGAGCATTATTCACACTTTCCCTACCAGTGCCTACTCTGAGAGGTAAAATAATAGCACCTTCCAGGATTAGAACCCACAACCATGTACTCCATCCTCAGAGTAACCTAACACTAAGCTACCTCGGATGTACCTATCCCAGTTGTGTATGCAGACAGGTTAAAACACAAAAGGGAGGAATGTTTTGAAATAGGACAACCCTCCATGTACCCAATTAAAGGTGTATGCTCATATATAGATATATATATATAGAGAGAGAGATACATAGAGACATGTCGATATATACAGGTCTACATATATATATATGTAGATATATAGATAGCTTAAAAACATCTACACATCTGTGGAGGTACAGATAAACATATGCAGTAATGTACATATCTATATACATATACACACACACACACACACACACACACACACACACACACACACACACACACACACACACACACACACACACACACACACACACACACACACATATATATATATATATATATATATATATGATATATATATATATGATATATATATATATGATATATATATATATGTATATGTGTGTGTGTGTGTACACATACATACATGTCTGTAGACAGCATCCAAAGTGGTCATATCTGAGTATAACATGGACCATAGCAATCACACATTCCGTCCCCCTCAAACAATATGAACATAACATATGAAGAGTATATGCCAATACACTATTACAAATATGTTCTATGGACACAAACGCAACTGCATTGACTGCAAATATCCATGACAGAATTACACAGACAGCGTTCATTTTGCAAATCTTTATTACATTCTGATGTATTGCCAAAAGGATTCAAGGACAAACAGTATCTGCATGATATACAGGAAGCATTTAATAGTGCCTTAATGAATCAGCCTGCAATTACCATAGTATTAGTCCACTAAGGGATAGGTGTTCACATAGGGAAAGAACACCTACACACATATAGAAGTTGTATAAAAGGGGTTCCTACACATCTGCATGTGCTATGTACACCCACCAACATCTACCCCACAACCAAAATAATTACATCAATCCATACTGTCATACCATAACCAATTATGCATCTGCTGTACAACATCTGCTGAAACCTTAACATACCTGGACACAGACACACTACCATGGCCCTATGTGAAATAGTTGCTGTTATACAATTGAACAGCTGCTGATGTAACAAGGTTTGTATGAACTAATCCCGTTTCAGTGGGCTGAAAGGTTTGTACACCAGGAAGTTTTACCGAGTACTGATTATTAGCACAGTATGATACACAGTAACACCAAACTAAATATGTCTGGTAAGCACACTGTAAACCCCCTAACATTATATGCATAGCTATGCAGTCTTGAGCTGGTCAAACAACCTGGCCAGACTGACACATATGCAGAAGTATTAGGTACAGACAAACCCTGCACAAGTAGCAGTGTTCAGAAATATAACAGCAGTACTCACATTTAGACCAACTCCTCTAGGCATTACACACAATATATTACTGTTCGTCTCCATACAGATGTTGCAATAAATTCCAAACAAAACTTCCAGGCTGTCTTCCTCACAAGTAAGGCAAAGGAACAATGCACAAGTGGAGTACTCAGCTATACTCCATTGTAGCAGCGTAGCTGATGTGCATGTAATTAGCTACTTAGGAACACCAATTGGCCATTGGGATAGCACATGTTACTGATCTGTAACTATAGAAGGTTGCCTTGTCACACGTTCAGACCATCTGTATCTACCTGCAGGACAGTACAAAACACAGAAATTTGAACTGGAAATGAGTATTACACTAGTTAATAACACCTCCGATTACTAAGACGGTATGTATAACATGTTGTATGTCTGTGTATGTAGTATATGTACTGTAAGAATTACAGTGTAATCAATGCATATAGTAGAAATAGCTATCTTGTAGCGATGTATTGTTGAGCAGTAGTAATGCTTGTAGTATTCTATGTGTGTACTGCTGTAGGCCACATGACACACTCCTCATACACCGCAAGGGATGATATTGGCTTGAAGCTCACCAATTCACTTCCAGCCACTGTCAGTGTCAGGACTGGTCCAACAAGTATGTGCTATAACAGGGGATAGTATATGCCGATATATTGTAACAGTCGACATATGTATGGGTGTATAAGTAAGATGAACATGTTAAAGGTGGGCTTACTGTGCAAATATGGTGTGCATTGTGGGATATTGTGCCAATAACTGTATAATGTACAGTATTCTAGGCAGATCTGTATTCTGTTCTACATAGCAGTTCTGTTATGTTATGCAAACAGTCATTATATCTATTGGCAATTACAAAACTCAATGACAGGATACATAGCATTAGTATTCATCTGACAGGTTAGCAGCATGATAGCAAAGATAATTGGAAGAGCCAGGTAACTATCCATGCACATAACACATGTAATATCCACCTCTCTACTATCGTTTGCAAGCAATAACAGCTGTGCATGTGTACATGTTATGCAAGTGTGTAGTGACCCTTGTTACAGGACTGGGCCAAATGGCTATCTGCGCACCTACATTGAGTGGATATTGAGAGTACAGACACACTGGTTGAACTACCAGGTTTGTGTAGCCCAACCTCTCACTGCCAACCTAACAGCCACCTGCACATACTGTATGTAAGGTAGTGCACAGCACTGGTAATGAAACAGGTTGCATATCATCTTTAACTCCAGTGTAACATCTGCAGTAGGAGTTTAAGATGTAGGAGAGAGCTGCCCATGTGTAACAGCTGCATCATAGGTGATGGCACACACTATCTGATTATATCCTGATCATGTTGATAGTGGCATCAGAGTCTATTGATACATGACTCTGTTTGGGGAGTGGGTGTCTGTGCCCAACAGAGCTCATGGTCCTGGTGCATATGTGAGTACATACCTAGAGAAGGAAACAGACCTGTAGACACTTGCATCATCTGTAATCAACTAACAGGATGTGATGTGCTCCTCAGAGGAGGATTGCTGCTAAAGATAGCTACAATGTATCCGTAATAGCCAGTGTTGTCACGTCCATAACACAAATATTTACATGTGAGCATCACTGTCTAAAACATCTTCATAGGCAATAAGTAAACTAAATACAGTACTTGGTACTTGTAGTACTGACAGCTCATACAGGCATGTCCACTAGTCAGCTACTGGTGTTTACTAATGTCAGCTTTGTGTATGTGGCCATCCTGGAGGAATGTAATCTCTATGCCATGTACACTGCCAAACCCACCTAACATCACGCCCCACACATTGTCTGGGATGCAGCTACAGGGGTAAGCTGGAAGGCAGCCCAGTCTACAGCCATGACTGGACTGGACAGTCATGAGGTGTAAGTTAACACATGCTGCTCATCAACACAACCAACACTTACCCTTACAGAACACAGTAAGGACACCCCCACACACTACCGGAAATCACACACATTCACAGACGCGTCTAAGTATCTGGCCAAACAAGTGACCCCCCAAGCAGGAAGAGACAGACACTAAAATACACAAACTGTATGACATAGTTTGTATACTTGTGCCACACCTCTGAACACATGACTGGAAACATGTCCAACAGTACTCATTTGTGAATGCAAACTCTAGCACTATATTACACACCGACCTATATGAGGGCATACATACTGTCAGCTGCCTGTCTGCCATGATTAGCCACATACTCATACACTAAGACCACCTTTTAAACTATACCCATGGCTCTGGCATATTCCATGTTGTTGTGCAGGACCTGTGATGCAGTAGCCTGGACTGGATGGAAACACATGTAGGAACTGTCAGGTCTTGTAGCCCATGCAGGTATGTCCCAAGGCCTGGGTAACATTCTGCCATTGGCCAGAATGATACTGCAGTACAGGGACAAAATGATTGTATTCCACAATTGTCTAGTGTAGTGGTGCATGTTGCAGGGTATCCAGTATCTGTCATCCTGGGATAACATGGTTGACAGACCATGATGCTTTGCCAGACAGGGCCTGCACCTGTCACTCCTGGGAATCTGGATACAGCCTAGGGCTCATGCTTCCCCTATAGTGCCTTCATCATGCATGGTTCAGGTGAGGGTCCACTGCTGTTACAGGGACAGCCAAGCAATAAACTGCGGGTCTCGCTACACAATGATACATGTCAGAAACACTATATGGACACACATATGTCAATCCCTAACATAGAGAACATATCTGTGTAGTGGCTGAGACATGTTTCGATGCTCCGGAGAGCACATCTGCATGACCATGTTATAACACATACCTCACCTTTTACCCATTATCCTTATTGGAACATGCGGGCCGCAGGTGTGTCCATATGCCTGAAGGATATGTACACCCCCACGCTAATTGCACTTGCATAACATCAGATGCATTATGCTGAGCAACTATCTTTGTGCCACAGTGGAATCCAAAATGTACCTTGAGACAGATCACCCACCAGGCCACGGACTTCCCAACTGTCATAATGTGCTGTAATGGGGAAGATTAGGTCTGAGACAGAACCATAATACTGGCTACTCTCAACTATTCGATTATGAACTGGGAAGACTCCTCATGTAAAACGCTGACAACAACAAACTAGGTAAACACAGAAAAAAGTCCAAGCGACACTGTCGACCACACTCTATTTAATAAATTTAAGCGCTTTTCATCTGCTACAAAGCAGACTTCATCAGAATACATTAAAAAGAACACCAGCTCCATTTATATAATACAACCAGCACAAAAAAGCGGGATAATTACTACATCAATTAAATTGCCTTAACTACTTAAAGGAAAACCATCCTAATCATAATAAAAATGATAAATGAAAAACAACTAATGTATTTACATAAAACTGTTACTCATATTTACTACTAAAAATAAACTAAACTAAATAATTTACATTAATAAAACACATTACTGATACTTTCATATTTAAATTATCTTTCTAAGCTTTTAAGCTTTAACAAACTACTAATAGAGATTGCTTCATTCAAACCAGGTACATTACAAGCATCTAACCTAATTTGCCATTTCAATTCTAATTCATCTAATTTAAATGCATATGGACCCTGTCAAACACTCCGAGAGATGCTATCAATAACCATAAATTTAAAATGATGGTTACTAAACATAGAAATATGCTTGGCCAATGCGTTGTCTGCTTTCTTATGGCTTATTGCATAAATATGCTCATATATCTTCTCCCGAAGAGTCCGCTCCGTCTTGCCAACATAGAAAGCAAGACAACACATACACTTAGCCAAATAAACTATTTCTTTTGAATTACAATTAAACTTCGCCTCTAATCTATATTTACAGTTATTGACAATAAAAAAGTTAGTTACTTCTATATGTTTGCACATATTACAAGCCACACATTTTACCATGCCTGGTGTCTTGACAAAACGAACTGAGTTACTTACTAACATTTCCTTCACATTCTTGCCTCATTTAAGAACAATTCTGGGACTCTCACCAAGTTTATTCATTAAATTTTGGTTAGATCTAAACAGTCCCCAATCTTTCTTAATAATATTAATACAAGAACTGCTCTGCATACAAAATGTAGTAATAAAACTACTGCCTGCATTGTCAAAACATGGAACAGTAGGTTTAATACCCATAGTGAGATGGACCGAGTCTTCACAAATAGGGTCATTTACTGGTAGAACACTTCTCTCTACCAACAATGGTACATAAACATGATTAACCCTTTTTGTCCTGACTTCCTCTATTAAGTCATCAAGTAGATTTCCCGGATAACCCCTATGCATGAATGCCGTTCTCAAAAATTCACATTCATCTTCAAAATCTACATCCTGAGTAGAAATCCGAGCTGCCCTAACAAGTTGCCCTTTGACAACTGCCCTTTTCTGATGAAGAGGGTGGCAGCTCGAAAAGTGAAGGAACGTGTTTGAGTATGTGTTTTTACGAAATATTTTAGCTGTATAACACTTCAATTCTGTGTTCTTAGTAAGTAATATATCTAAATAAGATATTGACACAGAATTTAGACGTAAATTTTAAAAACTCAGTTGAACTGTTGAACACCTCTAATAAAGAATTAGCTACTTGTTCATCCCCATTTAATAAAACAAAAATATCATCAAGGTATTTAGTATAATATGCAACATGTTCAACATAAGTTTGATTTTTAAACACATACTCGGATTCACAATAAGCCATACTGAAGTTGGCCATGCTGGCACCACAAGGGGACCCCATGGCCAACCCCAGTCTCTGTAGATAAAATTGCTGGTTGAAAATAAAGAAATTGTTAGATAAAACCAGATCCAACAATTCCATCACCAAAGATATATCATGGCAAGGGTCCTCATGTTTCCTCATCATATGTGCGACCCATTCAATACCAATTTGGTGTGGAATACAAGTATATAAGTCTTTAACTTCTATTGTTAACAGATTGTGACTAGGACTAAACTACCAGGTATTAATATTTGCTAAAAATGACCAGGAGTCTTTACATATTTGTACTTCACACAACACATATTTCTGTAACATGGTGTTGATCACTTTAGCACACACATAAGTGGGTGATCCCCGACTATCAACAAGGGGCCTCATAGGGGGATTTAAGAGGTCCTTGTGAATTTTAGGGATGCCAAACAAACAAGGGTATACTGGGAACGATGTTGTCATATAATTCAACAATTGTTGGTCTATTCGACCATCAATAAAAAGATCATTGATGCAGGATTTAACTAAATTGTATGTCCTATTCACTTCAGATCTAGAGCTGATTTGATATGCCTCATTACTAAGTAGTTCTATGATTCGTTCATTATAATTATCCACATCAAAGACTACTAAATCCCCACCCTTATCAGGTTTACAAATCCGGATATTATGTGTATGTAGAAACCTGATTAGATCACGCTCATCATTACCAAGTACAAACTTGCCATAGCTAGATAACCTTTGTCTAGCTAAAAATCTAAAATCAAGTTCACATAAAGCCTCAAAAAATTGAATAACCGGATGTAATGGGGGGTTAAACATGCTGGAGATACGGTAATGTTGCCTTGCTTCTAGACCAGTGTTATTACCAAATAAAAGTTGGAAATTCAATTTCCTTGTGTAGAATTTAAGCTCTACAATCATTTTAGTTAAATCCATTTGCTGCTGTGGAACATATGTATAACCTTTTTCCAGCAAATTAACCAGTTCAGGGGAAATAGAACAAGAAGAAAAATTGTAAACCATAAAATCCTGGTTCTCATTTAAAATAATACATGGACCTGGCACATTGACTTGCAGTTCAAGATCATCATCAAAAATAAGGGAGTTTGAATTAACACTAGAGCAAAAAAACTCACTTGATGACGCAACCTGAAGCAGGGAGGAAGACTCGGTAAGGGCTATTACTGCCTCACCACGAGATTCCTCCCTGTACATTACTTCATGTTCCTTGCTGTTTTGGGCTTAGTTTTGTTGCTGTAGAAATTCCCTTGCTGTTTCGGTCTTGCACCAGAGTAATTCACCTGCTGAAAATCCTGACTATCAATAGGACCCATATGATGTTGCTGTCTAAAATTGTTATTATAAATTACACAATGTCCATTCTGAAGTCTCTCACTCCTCCTTAATGCTGGTACCTCAGAATCTAAAGGCACAGTATCTGTGAGGGAATTAATTATTTCACAATTTAACTCAGCAGGCAATTGACTATCACGCCGATTTAAAATATGTTGAAAATTTGTGTTAGCATTTGTTTCATTATTAGCCTTTCATTGCCAAACTTGTGCTGGAGGAGGTGGAGGGCACGCTAAGCCTTGGCTGTACACCTTGCAGTCCCTTTCAAGTTTTTTACTCTTATTAATTTGAAGTTTCTGCATATGCTGATCAATGATCGAAAAAATTCTAGCGTACTCGAATTTATATCTAAAAAATTCGAGATCATCCACAACTTTCTTATCAAGCTCAAGCACTGAATTAGAAATGTCACTAGCTAACACTGAATAGTGCTTAATCATAAGTTCTAAAAGTCCGAACCCTTGCCGGTCGAACAATTGAATAAGCTCTTTATGAAAAAGGGAATCTTTAACCAAGCCTGTAGGGTACTGTGTTCTACGTAAACCCTTTGGAATAATTTTCTGTTTAAGACATTCAGTAAAATACGGTATCTCCAATTGTGTTTTCTTAAGTTTAAATAAGTAAGTATCAAGCAATTTTAGATTACTTACTATATTGGAGACTGAATTTGATACATTGTCCATGTTATCACCATGCTGATTTTGTACAACTTGATTAGTGTTCGAAAAGGAAAAGTTATCCTGAATCCAAGATGACATAGCCGGATATTCCCTGAACCGATTAGCAGTTGAACCAATAACATCACGACTCACTGTGGCTCCCGATGTACCAGATAGAATAGTGGAACCAAGAAACTGTTGGTCAGATGCCTGTAAAACTGGGACTCCGGTTAAAACGGGTGAATTTACAGTTACTCTTTGTGCTGGTGGCAGTGTACTGATGTCAGTCTGACTATTATCAGTCAACTCTGCTTGCTGATTACTGCCGGTGTTTTCCCGGCTGAAGTACTAGCAACTGGTGCACTTGAATTAATATTATTGTTCTCGCTAGCATTCACTGATATTAAATTATATAAAACACGCTGATTTTGATCCAGTTGATCAAGGCGAGAGCGAATAGATTCCATCCTAGTAGAAAGTAAAAGCAAAGCATTATTGTCAAAAGTCGGCAAGTTGTTTCCCGAAGTATCTATAGTGGGTTCAATAGAAGCATTTAAAACTCCTTGTTGTAAGAGCGGATTGCTCAATAAAGCCGGGCTTGAAGCCATCCAAACTGGTAAAATGCTGACAACAACAAACTAGGTAAACACAGAAAAAAGTCCAAGCGATACTGGCGACCACACTCTATTTAATAAATGTAAGCGCTTTTCATCTGCTACAAAGCAGACTTAATCAGAATACATTAAAAAGAACACCAGCTCCATTTATATAATACAACCAGCACAAAAAAGCAGGATAATTAATACATCAATTAAATTGCCTTAACTACTTAAAGGAAAACCATCCTAATCATAATAAAAATGATAAATTAAAAACAACTAATGTATTTACATAAAACTATTACTCATATTTACTACTAAAAATAAACTAAACTAAATAATTTACATTAATAAAACACATTACTGGTACCTTCATATTTAAATTATCTTTCTAAGCTTTTAAGCTTTAACAAACTACTAATAGAGATTGCTTCATTCAAATCAGGTACATTACAAGCATCTAACCTAATTTGCCATTTCAATTCTAATTAATCTAATTTAAATGCATATGGACCCCCTCGAACACTCCGAGAGATGCTATCAATAACCATAAATTTAAAATGATGGTTACTAAACATAGAAATATGCTTGGCCAATGCGTTGTCTACTTTCTTTTGGCTTAGAGCATAAATATGTTCATATATCCTCTCCCGAAGCCTCCCCTCCGTCTTGCCAACATAGAAAGCAGGACAACACATACACTTAGCCAAATAAGCTATTTCTTTTGAATTACAATTAAACTTTGCCTGTAATCTATATTTACAATTATTGACAGTAAAAAAGTTAGTTACTTCTATATGTTTGCACATATTACAACCCTCACATTTTACCATGCCTGGTGTCTTGACAAAACAAACTGAGTTACTTAATAACATTTCCTTCAAATTCTTGCCTCGTTTAAAAACAATTCTGGGACTCTCACCAAGTTTATTCATTACATTTTGATTAGATCTAAACAGTCCCCATTTTTTCTTAATAATATTAATACAACAACTGCTCTGCATACAAAATGTAGTAATATAACTACTGCCTGCATTGTCAAAACCTGGAACAGTAGGTTTAACACCCATAGTGAGATGGACCAAGTCTTCAAAAATAGGGTAATTTACTGGTAGAACACTTCTCTCTACCAACAATGGTACATAAACATGATTAACCCTTTTTGTCCTGACTTCCTCTATTAAGTCATCAAGCAGAGTTCCTGGATAGCCCCTATGCATGAATGCCCTTCTCAAAAATTCACATTCATCTTCACAATCTATATCCTGAGTAGAAATCCAAGCTGCCCTAACAAGTTGCCCTTTGACAACTGCCCTTTTCTGATGAAGAGGGTGGCAGCTCGAAAAGTGAAGGAATGTGTTTGAGTATGTGTTTTTACAAAACATTTTAGCTGTATAACACTTCAATTCTGTGTTCTTAGTAAGTAATATATCTAAATAAGATATTGACACAGAATTGAAGGTAGACGTAAATTTTAAAAACTCAGTTGAATTGTTGAACACCTCTAATAAAGAATTAGCTACTTGTTCATCCCCATTTAATAAAACAAAAATATCATCAAGGTATCTAGTATAATATGCAACATGTTCAACATAAGTTTGATTTTTAAACACATACTCGGATTCCGAATAAGCCATGATGAGGTTGGCCACGCTGGCACCACAAGAGGACCCCATGGCCAACCCCAGTCTCTGTAGATAAAATTGCTGGTTGAAAATAAAGAAATAGTTAGATAAAACCAGATCTAACAATTCCATCACCAAAGATATATCATGGCAAGGGGCCTCATGTTTCCTCATCATATGGGCGACCCATTCAATACCAATTCGGTGCGGAATACAAGTATGTAAGTCTTTAACGTCTATTGTTAACAGATTGTGACTAGGACTAAACTCCCAGGTATTAATATTTGGCAAAAATGACCAGGAGTCTTTACATATTTGTACTTCACACAACACATATTTCTGTAACATGGTGTCGATCACTTTAGCACAAACATAAGTGGGTGATCCCCGACTATCAACAAGGGGCCTCATATACCAACACCTGCGCTCAATGCATGTTGGATTCCATCGACCCCACTGACCTGGATCACAGTAGTCGCACAAACAGGGCTAACAGTATGCTACACATAGTTAGTCTCCAATGCCAATGTTATGGTTCCTAAGAGCACAGTGGTCAGTGCCATGGCACCCATGCAGATGGACAATGCATGTGCAAATGCTGAATCCTACACAGATGAACCTTAAGCTGTCATATATGTGCAGTGATTGTGCCATTGAAACAGAACCAGGAGTCAACCCAACACAAACAAGTAGGCAAACTGGTGGTGCCATGCTTTAAACTGTACCACAGAAGGTAGTAACTGTTGCAAGAGTGAACACACATGAGTGTAGGTGATCCCTGGTCAGCCTCAGTAAGATGCATATACACCATATAAAACCACGCAAAGCTACTGTGAAACCAATCAGCCACATATTATGAGACCAAGCACAGAGCATTCTATAGCTGTGTCTTTAATTGTAATGGCAACGACAAGACCTGTCGTGCTGCACAGCACTATGGCATGGGAAGTACTGCACCTACAGAAATAGCACCCGTTCATCCAGATAGGGTCTCAGAGAACCTAAACCCACACCCACCTCCCCCCCACCCCCAACAGGTACACTTAGTAATATATCCATGTACACTACAGGGCCCCTGTACTAACGACTATGCAGGTACAAGCTGCACTTTCTAATGCCATACATACAGCTTTCATGCGACCTGTCAACATCCCAGGGTATATCCTACAGAAATGTAAGAACATTCAGATAACCACATACACATCATGTTCAATCATAGCTCCATAACAGGCTGTGTACACACCGAATGGTGCACAGTAACAGCTATCACACCCCACAAAGGGGGAGACACCATTGATAATGGGACATAGTGCACAACTACCCTGCTGAGTCTGGTCTGTATGGCCATGAACCATGGTCAATGTAATTGATGTACTTGGTACAGATGTAGATGACAGTAGGGTTGATTCACACTGCATATTATGACCTTGCCAGGTCGTAGGAGACCATCACCCATACTGTGTTCCAGCTACACTCAGTAAACTAGGTGTATATTCTTATGTCACAGGAGTGGTTGGCAACTGGGCTGCTGGCGGAACTCACACTAAAGAAGGTGTCTGAGGAATACACGCACATCAAACCAGTGCCAGCCACAGTAATACAGGGGTCATTCCTGGTACTCCCCCTCTTTGTTATCTATACCACATTGACTAACACAGGAGGCATCAGCCTATTGATGTCTGCAAATGACTATGAACTAGGAGCAATAGTCGACTCATTGTGTGCTGTGTTCAACATACAGAAGGGCCTTAGTGTGTCAGATGTGTGGTATGTGATGTATGGCCACAATCTGACATCTATGTATTGCATTGTCATCCCCTATGTTACAAACCCTGTACCCATTAACTACCATGTAGGCAGCGATCAACATAATGGCAACTGTGTGTATGGGATGCAGCTGAACAGTACTTCCCTTTGATAGTTACATCACCACAAAAGACAGGTAGTCGTATGTGGCACCCCTAATCATGACAGGGTGCCATCCAGGAATATAGAGTTAACTGCTTAGCCATACTCAACACCCATGTGACCCATAATAGATCACATATTTCCTTTAAGGGTTGTTGCTCATGTGTACATGGCCTACACTGCCCTTCACAATCCCTAGCTGCACTATGTAGCATGCAGCCTACCCTGAATAAAGCCATGTCCAACCCAGAAGTTTTGGACATGCTACACTTAACACATCCTGATCCCAAAATAAACACATACGTCATGGACATCCACCTTTCTAGTACAAGGATCACAACATGCCTGACAGATCTCTGTCCCATACACTTAACATACTCTTGCCATACTATGCATCCCTGTCCAGCGAAGCTGCACATCGCCCCTCTCTGTGACATGGTGTGATGACCGCATGCCAAATATATCAGTAACCATGTGTATTGGTTCTGTGGCACTGCTTGAACTGGCCACTGAAACTTACCTGTCTGTTGCCTACAGCTAGGTAACCTGTTTGCCTAGGCTCATAAATGGCCCAGGGCATATAGCCTACTAGATCACTATGACCATACATACCATAGTTGATATCCAACCCTGCAAATGCCATCAGGCTAGCTATTGTCCCATGTGTTACACATGTGCAACACAGGCAATACATGGCAGGATGCTACACAGCTGTACAGTGCCATGTAGATGTATATGGCAAAACACATACATGCTTGCAAGTCTGCAGGGTCACAGATCATGTCCCTAATGGCTATGTATGACTATATATGTGGCATATACACAGTATTAAGGTCGATTGCATTAATGTGAACACATCCAGGCATGTGCTGGTAGGTAAAGACACCACTACAGGCACATAGACATGCCCACATCAAGACAATGTCACATGGTGTATGAGCAATGTCATCACATGACACATACATATATGATGATAACATCACATCACCAGTAGGTATCAAATGTGTGTGACTTATACATGACAGTGGTGTTATTATCATGTAGATCTACAAAGATGTATCTGTAATCTTAATAAATGTGATACACATGTATGTTCAGCTGTACTGCTGTACTTCTCTGTGAGTTACTGTGACCTGTCTCCATCGTTATGTCTTCCCGGTATGCCACATAGCAGACTGCCACCGTACAGCTGCTTGGAGGATGAGGTCCTCATTCCATACTTCCTCGACAACTACACAACGCTCTTCAGCCATGTGCCACAGGATGCACAGCAACAGGATGTCCTGTGGGAGGAACTCTGCAGGAGGGTAAATGATGTTGGCAGTCACAATCACACCTATCAGCAGGTGTGCCGACACTACACTGACCTGATAAGATGAGTGAAACAGCATGCTAATGCAATCGCCAGGGAACAAGGTGCAACAGGTGGGGGGGCCACTCACCCAGCCCCCACTCACATGTACTGAGGAGCTACTGGCCAACCTGGGGACACCTGCAGACCCCCATCTATAAGCTTTAGCTGGTTTTGTGGAGGTGGGTGTCTCTCAACCACCAAGCCTGGAGTTGCTAGTTAAGTCACTACTGCATATAAAATACAGCCATATATCACATAGTTACATGTGTTACTGTACAATATGTAATGTAACATCATATGCAAGGCATGTATGCACACATGCCACATACTATGGTCTGCTACTCTATGTATGCACAGATGTGCATACTCCATAGTATAGTGTATTGTACTGGCTTATGTGCTAACATAGACATTGCACCCTGTAGCTACCACACAGGTGTAGATAATGATCTTACTGTTGTGACACTCCTGTTTTGGGACCTCTGGTGTTTTGCAATAACAGCAGCCTGTGTCAGGTGAGATTGTTATTATTTACCAGGCTTGATAATGCATGGAATGCCATCTGCCATAACACACGTGCACATAATGTATAGGGGTCCTGGTAATGGTCTTTGGTCAGACCTGCAATGCATCACACTGTTTACCTATGTGAAACAATTAAAGACTATATGAAACACCTACACTAACCCTTCCAAACTGTCATTGCCAGTTTTGTGGACAACAGTGAATACAATGGTGAAGGTGTGTTCCACTGTAGGGACAGGTATTACATATCAGTATTACACATGTTGGGAATATGAACAGTACTGCACAGAGAGCATATGTGTGCACACACACTAAATGTGTTGGAGCTGGAGTATGCCTGGCCCACAGGATACACCCTTGTGGAGTATACCCTTGCAATGAATGTTACACAATGTTATGTGCTATCAGACATGTCCATGACATGCAGTGTACTGACTGCAACACTGCTCAACTTGTCTGCAAAACATGTTTCACATCCCATACATACAACCCTTTGTCTGCATATCCCTGTCCTCAGTGGAGCATATGACATCTATGGTGTATGTCATATGGGATAACACTGACATGTGAAATAAGATGACCATCACAACCATTGGAGTGAACATGTGTACACATGGCCATGGAGAATGGCCAGAGACATGAAGCAAAACACACAGTAGAAGTGATGTACATGTGTGTACACCGTGTTGTACATTGACTCAACACAATACAACTATGGCCTTTGTGTAATGGTGATATTGCAGATGTGAAACACTAAACACCATACAGGCCTGTGCACAGCTTGTGTAGGCATAACATGATACCGCCACATAACATGTCTTGAACATCTGGAGTGTATCACGACATGGAAGCATTCACCTATAAAGTATCCAAATACATAAATGTGTTGCACAACATACACATACATCCACATTAAGCCACAGATACAGTACATTTGCCTTGCTGGTGTCAGATATCACTGTCATGCCTGCTCCTCATGTGTCTGAGGTACACAGATGGCATGTGGGACATAGAGTACTTGTACGTTAGCCATGTGTGGGCATAGTTGCCAGGTATCAGTAATATGGTTGCAGATGTGCAGGGGTGTCATCCATATACCCTTCTGTGACCTGTGTCACACATTCCAGATTAGGGTTTATTGTGTATACACCTCAGTGACGTGGGTCATATTCCACATTAGATATGTATTATATGTGAACATAGTCATGGCTATGAACGTTGTCAGTAGCTCACACTGTATAGCAATTGTGAAGCCACATGATACCCTGCAATAGCTATGCACATCAGCTCAATGTGCAGTATGTCCCTGCATATTTGTAGGGTGGACAGACAACATTGCATCAGCTGAAGACCTATGTTAGTATAACACGTCCTTGCATTGGGACACCATTACCATACTGTAGATTGGAAAGGACACTATTGTGTTACACATGTATGCATGTCATTCAACATGTCAGCAGAAGACATGTCATACTACATGTGACTGGCAAGGTCTTATGCCACACAGCAGGCCAGTGTACTGTAAATCTGTGCTGGTCTGTGGCACCATTGCAAAGTAGGGACAGACATGTCAAACATGTGTGTACAGCCACATGCACAATGTCTACACTCAGCTCAGGGGTAGGCGGAATAATGTTGAACAGACATTCACTGCTTTGGGGGAGATATGCAAGCTAGGGCTCAGGCAAACATAGTATCCAGTCGACATACCATATTGCTCATGTCCTCACACATAGGGGTGTTGGCCAACACAAATCATCAGTGGCAGATGTACAAAGGTCAGCGATGGTCCGTTAACATGTGTTGTATGTTGCACACACCATAGCAATGCAGTGCAATGGTGCAAAGTGCATGCATTGTGTTGCAGGTATGGGGCATAGGCTACTAACACAAATGGTGCAATACAGGTATGTATGCTAACCACCACTATAATTATGTAAGGTGCATGCTGTCTGCTATACCACATGCATGCTGTTGTGTGCAACTCAGGGATGTATGATAACTACCACTATAATTGCCTAAGCTGAAACTATAATTGTCTAAGCTGAATGCCATCCGCCATATCACCTGCATGTAGCATGTGTGTCTGTGTGTGTCTGTGTGTCTCTGTCTGTGTTTGTCTTTGTGTCTCTGTCTGTGTATGTCTGTGTGTCTCTGTCTGTGTGTCTCTGTCTGTTTGTCTGTGTGCATCTCTGTCTGTGTGTGTCTGGTATAACTTGTAATGTACAGTTCTTATCTTCCCCTCACAGGTTTTGATGTAGGTGCGTTGCCCTCCTGCGGTCCACCTGATGCTAGTGTACCCACAGACTCTAGCAGTGATGATGATAGTATGATTGAGGCACAGGCAGGGTTGTCAGGGGCTGAATCTTTGCCATTGGTTGCCATTCCACCTGTCTCCCCCTCATACTCACACACAGTTCCCCTGCCTGCACATACCCTATCACCACCGGCCATAGAGGAAGGACAGTTGGTGGGTGCTAGCATGGAACAGGGAAGTGTGGTGACTATGGAAGGTGTGCCTGCACACCATGATCCCAGTCAACAGACTGGTGATGTCCCACACAGGCATCTGCCCAGCGCTGCTCGTAGGAGGACCACTGGCCAACATGCCCCTGCAAGACCAGGCACATCAGCTGGAGTCACCAGACGCATGTCTCAGGCTGTAATGGAGGCACAGGCATGTGCTGAATGGCACAACAGAGATGGTCTGAGGCTTCAGAGGGCTGCTGTCCATTCATTAACCGACAACATCCAGGCACTTGCAAATGCTCACCATCATCTCGCAGATGTTTTGGATAGACGATTGGGTGACATGGTGGGAGTCCTTTACCATGGCATGTCAATCCTCAAGCATGGAATGTCTGTGCTGAAACATCTGGTGGGAGTGAAGCGTCGGGCACATGGACGTAGGCCAGCTACATCACCTGTTGAAGGTCTATGTGAACATGCTACTGCACATGCCCACTCCCATAGTGGCAATAGCAGCAGCAGTGCTGCTGGTGCTGTGCAGTCCACACCAGGACACAGCAGGCCACGTGCACGTGGTCCTGGATGGTCCCAACAGGGACACGATTCCAGTGGACATGTGTCATCAGACGGTACCCAATCTGGACCTCTTCCTGGTAGTGCCCGTGCAACCCCTGGCAGGTGCAGGTCACATGGCCATGGCCAGACACCGTGAACTGTGACACCTGCCTTGTATAGTCTGCAGCTGTCAATATTACCCCTGTGTAGGCCAGCCACATGCCAGACCTGTGTGCATGCATACACACACACTGGAAACAAATGTAGGGCACCTCAACACACACACGCATAACATCCACACACGCCCAATTATATCACAGGCCCTAACACACACGCATGATGTCATCCAATGGCAGAGCTTAGGCCTCTGGCAAACATTATCACCCTGTGCATATGATGATTCCTGTGCTGCATCCCTGTCATCCACACCATCGGTGCAGGGATATGTTCATATGGTCTGATGCACAGGGTGGACATACTAGGTAGACAATTGTAGATTAATATTGTTGAGTAGTGTTGACAGGCAGCAGACATACCATGTATTGCAGTTTTAGAATGCATTTTGTTCATTTGACAGCATGTATCATGTGTAACAACACTAACAGCATGTTGATCTTGACGTTCTGCCTTCCTCTTTCAGGTGTAGTTGCATGTGCCGGGGGATGTTGGTGTTTGCGGGAGTTCCATATGTACATGTTGACTACCCACGGGTCAGCATGACAATACCTGCATGCACTTTGTAGCTTCCACATCACAGTTATATTCTCTCGTGTTTCAATTATGTTTACTGTTCTAATGATCCAAGAGCATGATAGCTGTGTAGTAAGCTACTGTGTTCAGAGACATCACATTCATAGTGGGTGACAACACAGGTATAGTTACCTGGAGCATGGAGTGGTATGCTGGATGACAAGGGTAAAGGCCAGTGGAAATAGTGGCTTCTCATTGGGAAGCAGTAATACCCACTGCCATGACAGCATGCAAACACAGACACACCCACAGACTCAGGGATTCCAGACACAGTATCACACACTCTGACACACACACACAGTTGCCAGTGTTTGGATGAGAACCCCTGCCTATGTGCATATCATCATTATAGTACTACACAATTACAAGATGCACCACAGAGATTACACATGTACAGGTAGTTGGAATGGCCTAAGATCGAGGACATCGACAGGGATACTACAATGCAGTGAGTGTATGTGGGGAGGGACGTCCATCAGTAGGCTATGTAACAACAGGTCACACCCTAGGGCGTACATGTTAGCAAGCAGTTAGTATGCTCGTCTACGATTGATGATATCAACAGGGATGCTAGACTGCTTTGAGTGGATGAGGGAGGGGGCATTAACATTTCACTATGGTAAAATAAAGCCTTACTCCAGGAACTGGACAGTCATACACACGGACAGCTATACACACACACACACACACACACACACACACACACACACACACACACACACACACACACACACACACACACACCGGCATTCACAAAGATATACACCTATGTCCCACACATACAGACAATTTACATGTGTGAGGTTTAACCACCTGCCTATGCCTTTCTTTCTACACTTCATTCTGTACTGGTGTCAACAACAGTGTTCAGGAGAGTGATAACATGTGGGATGTATTCCCAACCATACATGACATATATGGACACATACCCACACGTGCCAGTACTGTGAATCAAACACTTGTCTTTCTCATGATAGGTACTACAGCAGTAAAGCACTATCACATCCAGTACCATGCTTACTGACTCTTTTCTTTGACAACTGTACTGATATATGCATAATATATGCACAGGGAAGGTATTACTGTTACAGGTGTCATGGGGTTTACCTTTGGTATCACCCTTACAGTATGCTACATTGTCTGTCTTCCACTTCAGTTAACAAAACCTGACCTTAGCAGCAGTGGCGGCTGGTGACTTCAAATCATAGGGGGGCTGCAGGAGACAGCTGGATGGTTGTGGCCAACAAGATGGGGTGTGGCCAACAAGACGGGGTGGCTATGGTGCAATGGGATCAATGCTTCACATACTTATTTACATGAAATAAATGCTCAGTCAGTATGGCACATGCTGAATAGTCTACACAGCACACATTGTTACATACACACATTGGTTTGAACACTTACCTCTGCGGTATACTGCAAACAGTACTTCATACTCAGTTTCTGCACCTGAGAAGCTGTCGTGCACCTTAGAAGCTGTGGTCTGGAACACATTAGGTCATACTGGATTGTGGTCTGGAACACATCAGGTCATACAGGATTTCTCCCACCGCCTTTTTCATGGAGGCTCAAAAGGGACAGTTTTAAGTTTCCCAAAGCAAATAATATTCACATGACCCCCAGCTGGTTCCAAATAGGTGCTTGCAGTCTTTCAGTTGTTCCAGTTAGGGGTTTGCCACATCAGATCTGTTTCCATTGGTTCCTGTCCTCTGCATCTTGCTCTGTCACCACATCACTTCCTCTACCACATCCATAAATCTAATTACAAGTCCTTCCTCTTTTCTTCCCTGGCAGCTCCATCCTTAGCATCCTTCTCCCAATATACCTAGTAGCATCCCTCCTTAGCATCCCTCCTCAGCACGTGTCCAAATCACACTACCTTCGGGCATGTCTTCCCCCTCTTCTAGAGCCAACAGTAGCCTCCCCCCAATTTCTGTCTTCCCCCTCTTCTAGAGCCAACAGTAGCCGCCCCCCAATTTCTGCCAGCACCATTTTGGTAAAGAGTAGTACTGGTGGTGGTGATTGTTAACTTGGGCCTCGACCAATCCTGTATCAAAATCTGTATTGTCCCACAAAATTTTGTCAGGAGGTTATATGTGGTGATGCCCAGGCTTCCTGACATAACCCTCCCCATTTATCTGGGCTTGGGACCGGCACGAAGAAATGCACTGGCTTGTGCATCCCCAGTGGCTGGGTTACATAAGTGCTTGTAGTACTAGTATAGTACCAAATAAGTGCCTCTTGTGTTCTTCTGTATGGTGTTCTGTTACTTATAGATAAAGTCCATTTGTCTCTCTTTATTTTGTGCAAAATAATCAGTAACTCTCTGGTTGAAGTTGGGTATACTCCGCATTAACTCCTTTCCTATGGAAAGCATAGCCAAAGCATTCAATCTGTCTTGCCCCATTGTAGAACGAAGAAATGTTTTAATCCTTTTCAGTGTTGAGAAACACCTTTCTGCCTCAGCAGTTGACATTGGTGTGGTGGCTATAATTAACAACACTTTGTAAGTCTGTGAAAACACACTGGTTAAGGAGTTGTCCAACAAGAATTTTAACATCTTGACTGCACTGCCAGCTGCTTTAAAGTCTTCACGTTGATACACCACTCCAAGTTCTGTTCTAAGTTGTCCCCTCATCAGGAATGGATAGCTGTCCATTGTTCCTGTGAACAGATTTTCTGGAAACTCTCTTATGTATGTTGAAAAGTTTCCAGGCAGAAGTAACTGAGAAGCTTGAAGATGGCCAGTCTGTTGAAATCGTGATGTTGCCTGGAACCTTATGACATCACACACTTCCTTTGCAGCAACTGGCAAGGTCTCATGCAGTGGTCGGGAAGCTGATGGCCCTCGTCTACGTTTTGACCGGATGTTCTCTGTATGTAGGTACTGTTCTGCAATACCATCGATACCCGATCTGACACTATCAATTGCATCCAAAAATGTATGAACATCCTTTTCAACAGCAGTTGCATCTGTGGTACGACACTGAAGTTGCCTGTACAGAACATCAACATGGGGCATTATACAATGGAAGACAGCAAGCCAAAATTTAAATTGGTCATCTTCAAGTGATCGCAGTAGCCCATTTGCTTCCAGTACAGTTGCTGTACCAGATGTAGGATTCCTGTACAAATAATCAAAGCACTCTTCCAGCGACTCCAAGTTCTCGTACACTGCATTTACAGTACGGATGTTAAAATTCCACCGTGTTCCTGACACACTTGGCATGTGTCGTGATACTATATTATCCAGAGCAGCTTGTCTTTGAGCTGAACGACTGAAAAAGGCTGGAATTCCACCAAGTGTTATAAAAAATATCCTTGCTTCAGTATTCTGTTGTGCGGCTCTTTGCATTACCAGATTAAGTTGGTGGGCATAGCAGTGTACATAGTAGGCATATTTAAACTTTTCTCTTATGATGGCCTGGACCCCATGCTGAACACCACTCATAACCGATGCACCATCATAACTCTGAGCAATCACTTTTTCATGCTGGTCTCCCACTACTTCCTTCAACTGTTGTTCTATCACAACAGCAATATGTTCTGCTGTCTGTCCAAGTGGTGTAAAGTATCCCCAAAAATGTTCCACCACCTGTCCATTGACAATGTAATGGAACACAATAGCTATTTGCCACGTCGCAGCAAAATCATTGGTTTCATCTGCAATTACTGCTGTAAATTTTGCAGTACGAATCTCTTTTTTTATTTCTTCTCTGCATACTGTTAGCATGACTAGTTTTTGATGTTCCTTTGAAAACAGTTGAAGCTGTCACGTGGTCTAACAACTTCTTATCAAACTGGCTGACTAATTCTACTATTGCCCGGAAGTTTCCTGGATTCCTTGACTCTTCAGACTCATCATGACCTCTGAAAGCTAGTTCTTGTGCACCACACGTCTTCATGCATTCTATTAAAATAGACAGAACATGACGGTTGTCATCCACTTTCTTGTTGTGTCTTTCTACTGATAACTGGTATCCACTACTTAACTGAGACCTGATATCCACAGTTCCCAACACTGCTAGACTCATTTCGTTGTCTAGATGTTTAGCAGACTGTTCATGCCTTCTGGACTTTTCTTCCAGTCTCTTCAGGTCATCCATACCCTTTGATGTCCAGGCTTCCTCTCCACCAAATAACAAACATGGGAAGCAGTACAAGCTGTTTGTTTCCTCACCACCACAGATCCAGGTGTGTTTGTCATACACTGACCTGTTGAAGCTGCGTGTGTATGTTCTTGACCTACTTGTACCTGCAGACTCTATCTTCAGATCAGGTGTGGGTCTTCCAGTCCTCTTGATTCTTAACTTCTCATTAAGAGTCAACTCTTTAAAATTAATAGATTTCAGATAGGCCACTGTAACACTCTGCTCACTCTGTTCACTCATTCTGGTTATTGTAGTTGAGTTGTTGCAACTCTGAAATGAAGATATTGCAGAAATGTTTTAAGTGCCACTGTTGTATACATGTAATGATTTACAGCTTCAGAAACAGCACTCATTTCATTGACAGTGCCACAGCCATGATCTACCAACTATCTGGCTTGGCCTTGCCAGGATTAAAAACTATTAATGCATTTGTGATGCACACATTGTCACAGCTTACATTGTCTTTGCAGGACTAACAGGGGCAGTCATTCCATTGCCTCCACTATACTTTCTGCTTTGATCCTTCCAGCATTAAAATATATCTGCTGCACAGAGACTGTAGTCCCACAGCCTGTATGCATATTGCTTACTCCCTCAGAGTTTTGCAAAGCCGGAATTACAACACTAAATGGTTATTTCATTCCAACACCGGTGACATGAAAGTCCCCCATCCCAACAGCCTACCAAAAGTACCTGGCTTAAAACCTCTGAAATCAGAAAGCAAAAAACAGTAATGAACTGCAAATGGCTGCATTAATTTAGTCCATTGCACAGAAATGGTAGTTACAGGCTTGCCCAACAGCAGACTTTACCCTAACAGTCATCTTGCAAAGCCATAACTGACAGTAAACAAGGGCAGTCACCTCAATGAATTCACAAACACCCCTCCTCCCATTACCTAATGAAGTAGCTGCTTTTTACTGGTCAGGATTAAAGTACAAATACTAACAACTGCATTGCATACTTTCATTTTAGACTCACTATCACAGCTTGTGTGCATCAGCCAAGTACACATTTAATTTTAAAATTAATTTTACTTACCAGACTTTCTACAATAAAACATGGTTTAACAAAAATTCCTTGACCCCCCCCCCCCCCACACACACACACCACACACATTTTTCATAGCTTCAGCTTCTGGTCGAACTTACTTGAGTGAAATCGACATTACTGTTGAAAATGTAGACAGAACTGCAGCTATTCACACAAGCATTGCCCCAGCCCAACTCCCTACCCAGAGAAACTGCTTTCAGCCTACAATGTTTAAGCGAAATAAATCACCATGGTTGCATTTCTTTCACATCACAATAGCCAAGAACTTGCACATAATCTTACTTTATTTGCTGGTGTGTCTGTAAACTACAGGCTATTTCATTTCAGAGACCCCCCCAGGCTCTTTCTGACAAAAATTATCTAAAATGCCCCAACCTCCCGAAAGAAAGACTACTAAAAATGGCCAAAAATATATTACTGTATCATGTTATGTAACCACCATAGTCATGTACAAGCTTCACATGCAGTCGTTTCCTTATTTGTATGCACAATATCTTTTAATTTTATTTTTCAGAAAAGGAGGATGCATACAGAGTACCAGTCCCAGACCAATACACATTTCCATTTCACATGTACTGATTCTGAAGTATTCAAGTACCACATATACTGATTTAAAACACAAGGCATGTAGTACACTGCCTGCTTATTTTTAGATTATTCTAATGCAAGCATTCTACCCTAATTGAAAATGTTATGTTATGTTTTTCATTTTCTTATAATTATAGCTACTCTCAGACAATATACTGACAAAAATATATATATATATATATATATATATATATATATAATATATATATATATATATATATATATATATATATATATATATATATATGTATAGATATATATATATATATATATATATATGTATATATATATATATATATATATATATATATATATATATATATATACAATCTAGAAGTGCAGTAGTAGTAGTGCTAATGACCCACCCCTAAAAAATAATTAATTACACTCAGACGTCTTGTTCTGGGAAAATGTTAAGAGTACAACAAAGAAAAATATAACACTGCAGTGCAAGTTTGTTAAGAGGGAAGCACATCAGCTAACTTAGATAAATGTGTCACTGGACTGCTTGCTGTTGCCAAGTTAACCACTGAATATGATCACAAGTACACTAAAACAAACACATGAAACATTAATCCTCAGGGCCTCAGGGCAGGGCAAACACCTGGACTGCCATAAACCCATAAAAGTCATCATTTTCTGCATGTTGTAACTACCAATCTATTCAGCCTGTAGACACTCGGTCTCTAACTTCATTTAAGAGTGTGAAATAATTTTATAACTTAAAGCCATTTACTATGTGCTGTAACTACCAAGCTATTTAGTCTGTAGACACTCGGTCTCCAACTTCATTTAAGAGTGTGAAATTTTTATAACTTAAAGCCATTTACTTTGTGCTGCTATTTTTGGGGAGGGAATAGAATTCCTAGCCTTCTGATCTTCCAGAATCTAATAAGGGTTATTCTGTTTTTAAGTTAAGAGTCTCTCCACACTGTATAATTACTTGTCTCTTGTGTATAATTAATCTGCATCCTTTCTGTAAAGTTGGTGCAATCTGAAGTGGGTCTTGGGGGAGGGCCAAATGAATGTTTAACTACCTCAGACAGTATTGTTTTGCCAGGTGTAGCCTGAAGCCAGTATGATTCACTGGAGTGTATTAATCCATTGCATTAGTCAATCATTAAAATTTGTTCATTTCCAAGACATTAGCTTAAAGGAGTACCGCACCCACAGACTCAAAAAACATGTTTAAAACATCATGGCATGATGTTTCCTACACTTTAACAGCACTCTGGGATTATTTACAGGATTTTAAATATTTTTATATGTAATTACAGACTCTGACCACCTGGAGTACAGCATATTGACGTGGTTTGGATAAATCAGGTTGCCACTCAGTATCCCACAAGTCATTGTTTTGCTCAGAAATGTTACATCATGCAGGCCTCCATTTGCATGAAGCTCTTGTCATTTCATACATGTTGCATGCATACAAAGTTCTGAGTAAAATAGAACAGTTAAAGTAACATTCCTTGCTGTTGAATGACTACAAAGTGCTGTTTACTGCTGCCTTTTTTCCAATTTAGTTTAAATGGCATTAATTTGTGAGACAATGAATTCCAGTTCTTTTACTTCAACCCTCCCCCGCAACACCTAGTT
>NC_056741.1:340633746-340738253 GCF_019279795.1 Protopterus annectens | reverse complement strand
AAAGCTGCGAACACTGTACAATGAAAACTACCGCGAAATTGAAAACTAAAAGCAGTTACGCCAAAAAAAAAAAATGACTCTTGCTAGCAATACTTACAATCAGCAAACACTTCAACCACTAACACAATGCAACAAAATACTAACGACTCACAACTACAGCATAAAGACACATTAAACATATGCTACCAACAAATAGATATCAACATCGTACAGAAACATCCACAAAGTTTAACAAACTACTTCTCCATCAAAGACCCAGTACCATACTTGTATTACTCTGGAATTTTAATTACAAACAACTTTGCTAGTTTTTAAAATAAAGTTGACTCACCAGTTTATCAGATCCTGGAAAATAAGACGATACGAGCAGAGCTTCCCACAACAGGTTCCTTTAGCAAAATACTGCGTACTGGAAACCGCAACAGGAAAAGAACTTACCTACATTCTGCAGCTTTATTTGAGGACTCCAAGGCTGGGGGAAGGACAAGGCAGCTGTAACGTCACAGAATGGGTGGGTTTGATTGTTTGAGGCCGGCCATGGTGATGTCACTTTGGGGGGAGGGAACTGTTTACAAAAAAAAAAAAATACCAATACTACCTGGCCACGATGACGTGAGTAATTGGGAGACAACTGCAAGTTTGTCGCAAACGCGAGAGAATGTTTTATAAACGGAAACAAGCACTGTACGCTAAGGTAGGCTTGTTTGTGAAAAGTCAGGGGAATTAAAATGTTGTAAACGACGCTTTGTTGTTCCTTGATGCAGGAATGTGTAAATAGGGATGAAAAACGCAGGGAAGTTGAGGAAATCAGTTTAAAAAGCCGTTGTACTCCTTTAAAATACTTTCAAAAAAAAATATATATATATATATATATATATATATGTACACACACAAGTTACCTGGCATTTTGCTACTTTAGGTGCAGAAACCAAGACTGTGAAGTGTGTAAACATTTATTCTTACAGGAAAAAGTACATTTGCTAGCATTCTTTCACTATGCTCAAAACCACAAAAGCTGGTATTTTAAATACACTGCTTCCCTGTTTGCCAACAAGCTATCACTATGAGAGTCCAATCAAAACAAAAATGAAGTGGTAAAGAAAACAATATTTCAATGCCTTGGCTACATGACAGCTTGCTTAATATCTAGATGGGAAGCAAAGGCTGTGATGAATCAAAAAAATAAATTACTTTTAAATACATTACTGGAGTGGAATGCCAGTCAAAATAAAGTATAAAAAGACAAGCAGCCAACAAAATGCATTTTCTGAATACACACAACAGTATAAAAATGACAGAAAACCAGAACATTCTGCAAAAGGACAGATTAAAAGCCATGACTGTACTTGTGTCTACCTTGGATACTCTAAGTGCTCCTTGCCTAGACACATCTACCTTGGAGGGATACTCTAAACCTGGACACATCTAAAGTCACTACATGGGGGAATGGGGGTACAAGTATGTCACAATTTGAAACGTCTCTGGCTGATGGCCCCGAGCCCATGACACATTTTATATACTCAATCTCAGAGCAAGAAATCTGGATAAGGCCATAAATAAAAATAGGACAAAGGTCAAAATACAGACATTTTTTAAATGCTGCTCTTACAAACTTAGAAAGTTCAGTAGGTCTTGCATCAGTATGACTTTTCTGTAGGGTATGAAATCTGAAACTCAAAAACACCTGTCAGTGAACTTAACTTAGCATACTAACCTCCTATGATATAATAAGTATAAAACAAAATGCAGCAAATATATGGAGCACAAAATGAAGATGACAGGAGAAAGAGTAGCTAATGGGCTTTTCATTTAATGCACAGTAGTCCAGAGACAACACTACTAACTTCTCAATGCCAAAGACCAAATGCAGAAAGACCATCATTAAAAATCTAAGTTTTAACCTGGCTGTAGCACAAAATACTGAATGTCACTCTGTAAACATGCTAAAACACTTGATGTCATCAACATCAGTCCAACACTAAAACTTCATAACATGAAGCTATTATCTCCACTAGCTTACCTGTCCTTGGTCAGGTGTAAAATGTGCAAGGTTTAAGCTTGTCAGATATACATTATACATTCCCAGAGCTGCAGGCTAATCATTCAATGTTTTCAGCTGAAAATCACTGCCAGAACAGTTTGTATTAGTGTGCAAACAGTGATTCAAGGATTTTGGGCTTTCCAATGTTCTCAGATTATGCAGTCCTCGATTTAGTATACATAAGGGTGTGTCAGGAAAATTCCCCACATGCGGAGTGCAAGGGCTTTAGCACCCATGTATTTTTCTCACTTTCAATTTGGTTGAAGCTTCTTCAAATAGTTTACTTTGTGCAGCTGAAGCTGCAACCAGTGTGGGGTGGGCCCATCTGGACACAGTGCAACCATCTCTTCTAATATAGCAGACTGTGATTTTGTCAAAACCAAAGCTGACTATGACTGCATGAACTTTACAATAAACTGTCAAACATAATGAAAAAAAGTTAATGTAGTCTATAGGTCAGGTGCCATTCAGAAAATCTCAAACAGAAAGCACCATGGGAATGTGTCAGACAAAATGATGCATTGCAAAGAAAGAGCAGCCACCATGAAAGCCAGAACAAAGTGAGCTGATGGAACTACTCATTGGCACAGAAAAGAAATAACATAAACAGACAAACCCACTTCAAATTATGTAAAATAGACAGTGAAACTATGCCAGTACCCAGAAATTATCCTGGAAAATGTACATAGTAAGGTAAGGGCTGAAGCTGATCAGGTACTACCAAATAAGCAGTGAAACTCAGAACACAGAAAAAAGAACACCTATAATATATTACTTTACAAAAATTGAAGAATAATCCTCGATATCTGGACTATAGTACTGCAGATGAATCATGTAAAACTAGACTGAAAATGTGCAGTAATATTGCCACCATAATGACAGATGCAACAGCAACTACTGATGACACATTTAATCACTTAACTTCTGAGGATTTTCAGGTCTGTTGCCATAAACTGTTTGGGATATTTTAGTTCTTTGATTTAAAAGAATATGGCC
This sequence comes from Protopterus annectens, assembly GCF_019279795.1. Taxonomy (NCBI): domain Eukaryota; kingdom Metazoa; phylum Chordata; order Ceratodontiformes; family Protopteridae; genus Protopterus; species Protopterus annectens. Next base: position 340,735,216 of record NC_056741.1, on the reverse strand, counting down.
AGGTTTCATGAACACTTGTGCATCTTACTAAGTACATGTGAGATGATGCAGCAACAGCTGAACAGTTTGAAATTCAGGAAACAGAAGTACATGTTGTGGCCAGCTGCAAAACAAGGGTTAGCATCAGAATGTGCTAATGATCATATAATCAGACATTCTCTGTGCCAATGAAGCAAAAGATTATGGTGTAGAAATTCAAAAACATAAAACAATCATGAGCATGTCTTACTTGATTTAGCTCTGAATTCCAACACATGCCGAAATATAACCCTAGGAAACCTTTAAATAAATATTAGGGGTTGCCATGGCCATTGGAAACCTATGTCTGCAACTCATTCAAGATGCTGATGTTGCCAGACATCATCCTAGAAGACAGTATTTTTAGACCACATGTTTGACCTACCAGTACTAAGTACCACCAAAATATTAAGAGTGGGGAGATAAACACTACTCTGGATTAAAACCTATAGCTCTGCAAATACTGTGCTAAGAATGTAGTTTTGAAGGTTACAATAAAAGAAAATGACTGCAGAGTTTATTGCAGCACAATGAATATTTAAATTACAATTTGTATTATAATTGATAACTATTCTCACAACATATTTTAGGATATTAAAGTTATGAGCTGTTAACCAGCTGCAGCTGCATCATATGGCAATGGGACTGAACCCATCAGTCTCAATTTGCCTGATGTGTGACTAAGCAAGCCACTTACTTAGACAATGATCTAAGGTTATCCATGAAAATGTGCAATTATACTTAGTAGTTTTATTTATTTAACACACCAAGCAATCAGCCTAGGCCCAGGGTATCCATGAAAACATGCATCTGTACATAGTAGTTTAACACAACAAACAAATATCCCATGTTAGCCATGAAAAAGGCTATGCCTAGTAGTTTTACCCAGTTAACAAACAAAGCAACAGAAAGAATAAAACATAAATACTCTTTAGGCTGGAGATAAATATACTTTCCACTATACTTGAAAAAAAGAGAGAAGACATTCCCCAGCTATAAGCATCATCTAATTTAGTGTTATAACTTAGTAGGTAAGATAATCATCTCACATGTACTTAGTAAGATTTTATTTTTTATTTTTATTTATTTATTAAGGGCAGCACAGTGGTGCAGCGGTTAATGTTGTCGCCTCACAGCAAGAGGTTCTCCAGTTCGATTCTCGGCTGGGGTCCCTTCTGTGTGGAGTTTGCATGTTCTCCCTGTGTTCGCGTGGGTTTCCTCCCACATTCCAAAGACATGCATCTGGAGCATTTCTCCCTGGGTCTCTGCTGAAAACAGGCTCTGTGGAACCTAGTCGGACTTTCCGGTCAACAAATGTTAAATAAAAAATAAATAATGAGCTAAGATGAGATCCGACAGCTGGCTGAATACCACAACATCCACTAGTATGGGGGTGAGAAAATAAGTGTTGTAATCAGACTGAAGTTCTCAAACTAACTTTGAAAACAATAAAATGCACTCAGTGGACCTTAACTGGCTGAGAAATATTATATAAACACTAGCAACAGAAGCAATCTACCCAGAACAGGATATATATTGTACTATCATTGATTGAAATGAACTGTTCTGTTGTCAGGAGGCAGTAGTTGGCACTCTTGGTACACACCAGATACCTCCCCTACCACCATTAGGGCAAAGACTGGGTATACTGTGGCAGTTTCCCAAAAAAATGAATGGTTCAAATGCATTTTGCAAATCACAGTTGGCAAACAAGAAAAAAAAAAAGACATTTCTGCAGAAGTGGCTTTGCAGAAACCGAAGCTGTTCTACAGATTCTATTTCCATGCAACTGAACACTGCATAAGACAAAAAAAGCAGGATTCAGTGTGTTGATTATAATGTCAAAAGGATGGCTTCTACCACTGAAATGTTTGTAAGGACATAAAACAGATTTACATGCTTGCTTTACTTTAAAAAAATGAGGTGCATGCAGTTAAGGTCACGTGGGTATTTTTCCCTGGATCTAAAAAAATAACTTGATTCAATGTGGATTTTGCACTACTGCAGTTTTTTTAGCAATTTACCTCAGCAAAAATGCTTTTTTTTTTTCTTCTCCACCCAGAGCCTCATTTATCTAAAATAGATATGTTTTTGTGTTGCATTTCTTGACTGATAGTGCTATGAAATATACTTCCCAGGGTTCCTATTCTTATTAACAATAATAAAATAATGATGGCCCCTTAATGGCTAATTTTACTACTGCCTTCTGTGCAGTGAGGCACTTGGCATAGATGCTGTATATTTGTAATGCCAAATTGAGTACTTACATTTTAATGTTCTATGAAATGCCAATTATGAAAATCATTTTTGTTATATTGCTATAACTTTGGTTTCATTCTCCCCAGAGAGGGTCAGAGCACTGACCTCAATCTAGAGCTAATTATGTAAATGTACACTGTTGTAGAAAATTATAAGATTAGTTATATCCTATTTGTTCTTCTCTCCTTTCAGTTAATACATAGCACTGCACAGATAGGCTGGCTTTATATAAATGTTGATAATGATATCAGAACATTTTCATTACTTATCATGCAATAAAAAGTATAAATTATAGGACTTGAACTGTGATATTAGCACAAAGAAAGACCGATGCATTATTAATAGAAATGATGACTGGTAAGGGCAATAAGGACCATACGTTGTGATGGGTCCTGTAGGTAAATACACTTAGTCTGACTGTAACTTTACTTTACATTAAGCCAGCCTAACTACTATCTAACAAGCAAAGCAATACTTATAAATGTAAGTAGAAAACTAAAACTAACCCCTTACAATCTAGCTCTAGTAATAATCACTCAAACTTTAAAAGTAGCATTAAAAAAAAAACTCTATTCACTGACCTGTAAAAAGATAATTCTAGGTGCCACCTACAAGACACATCAGTGAATGAAAAAAAAAAATGCAAACTAACTATCCTACCACCTATTAATGCAATCAGTACCCCTTTGTTTGAGGCTGTTCTTCAGTGATCTCCGCTAGGAATATAGAACAGTTACTGCATTTTCTACATATGCCAATATATCAGAGAGTTGGGCAGTAACAGTCCATACCGGTGTTTCTCAAACTTTTCTGGTCGTGGCCCACTTGAATAAAGCATATAACTCAGTGGCCAACAAGCCTCTTCCATAAACCACATGACATCACATATCCAGGTATACACAAGCACCAAAATGAAACATTTCCCAAACACTGACACAGTAATGAATAATTTTCCCCAGTAACCCATTCATTAGTTTGTATTGTGTATGCACAAGCACTGAAATGACACAAATTATTTTGCCCAGTGGTCGCTTCAGCTGTCTGACCATGTATGCACAAGCACTTCCCTGATACACGAATGAATTTCCCCAAGCAAAATCTTCATTACTATGTCCAGGTATACACAAGCACCAAAATTAAACACTTCACAAATACTAACACAGTAATGAATAATTTTCCCAAGTAACCCTTCATTAGTTTGTACTCTGTATGCACAAGCACTAAAATGACACAATAAATTATTTTGCACAGTTTTCACTTCAGCAGTCTGACCATGTAAGCACAAGCACTTCCACTTCCCTGATACACAAATTCCCTACACAAAATCTTCATTACTATGTCCAGGTATACACACGCACTGAAATGAAACATTTCCCTAAAAGAAAAGACCCCTTCAGTAAAATCTTCATTACTATGTCCAGGTATACACAAGCACTGAAATGAAACATTTCCCTAAAAGAAAAAAAAGACCCCTTCAGTAAAATCTTCATTACTATGTCCAGGTATACACAAGCACTGAAATGAAACATTTCCCTAAAAGAAAAAAGACCCCTTCAGTAAAATGTCCAGGTACAATATGCAAAAGCACTAAAATTAAACATTTGCCCATGTGACCCCTTCAATAACAAAACATACAAGCACCAAAATGAAACATTCACCCAAGTGACCTCTTCAGAAAAATGCTGAGGTATCCCCAAGCACCAAAACGAAAGGTTTGCCCCTTTCCTTCAATAACATAAAAGTACAATACAACACCAAAATCATAAACATTCACCCAAGCGACCACTTCAACATAACTATAAGCACTAAAATGAAACACTTATTACCCAAGCAAGTAAATGTAATAACAAGAACAACAGGTGTAACACAAGATTAGTTAGTCAATAAACTAAATGCATTTGCACTTTGTACTGGTAACTGCAATACACAACACTTCAGCTCAAATAAGTCTAACCTAACTAAATACAGCAGGAAAAAAAGGTCTGGGCAGTTTTTCACTCCTGCTAGGTAAACTTCAGAAGCTTCTACGAATTTCCCCTTAAATAAAGATGATCGATAATTAACAAAGGATAATGACACACAAACATACCTAAACATTCTATTAATAACAATTTACATGAAGTAAACATTTTCCTGCATCTTATATGTTTATTTTGGTTACATTTTCAAGAAAGAATATAATGAGGGGATGGAAGGAGTGCTGTATGTAATATGCATGCATCATAACCAAACCTAGGTAATCAGAACTTTGAAGACTAATTGAAACCCTTGATAAAAATACATAAGCACATGTAAATATAACATAAGCCATAACTGAACTGTGGGTTTATTTAAAATGGAATTGTAAGGTCAATGACTAAGAACATGAGTGAAAATAAGCCGAGGCAGGGATCAAGAGGGTGGAGGTAGTAGCGGTGTTTGGCAGGAGGGGAAGAGAAATGTACCTAAATGTACCTAGCAGGAGTGAAAAACTGCCCAGCAAGCTCTCATCTGCATAATAACTCTGGAGTTTTCCTAATAGACACAGGTAAGCAACTCTTCAAAGTAAATTTTTTTAATGGAAAAGAAAGAACTTCTTTGAACTAACTGCAAAGATGCATGCAACTAAAACAGAATATTGAAAAAGTATGCAAATCTAGTACTTTTTTGAAGTGCAAGTATTTTTTAAACCAGCTTGACTATTTCTCTGCCATCAACATACTGTTAAATTCTGACATTCTGACGCAAACAAAAACACAAAAACACACTAGGTCACTACCTATGCGTATAGCAGTGACAAGAGCTAATTTTTAAATGACTGGCCTAACCAGCAGCTACCTCATCAGTGCACCAACAGTCGATAATAATAATAATACTTATTTTTTTGATAACTTGATGAATAGATGGATAGGCTTATCCAAGAACCATTTTTAGCCCCAACCTCTGTCTTGGGACAAAACTAACAGAAACTGTAAATGAACCACAATATAGGGTTACCACCTGTCCCACTTTGCGAGGGACAGTCCCTCTTTGGGCAGTTATGTCCTGACAAAAAATTGTAAAAATGGCAAATGTCCTGAGATTTTAGGACAAAATAATTTCCTATATTTTATGTAATAGTTTCATAAAACAGTTATTCTGCATCTAAAATACCTAAATGTTATAAGAAACAGAATAAGCAACTCAAATGCTACAAGAATAAGCTTTTATTTAGGAAAAAAGTGAAGTTCTAACCATTGTACTGAGCGTGGGTATGTGTCGGCATGTAAAATCTGATGTCTGTACCAAAAATGTCCCACTTTGGCCATTTGAAAAGGTGGCAACCCTACCACAATATTCAAAGTACAAAAGCATTGCACTTTATATAGCATACATATTTCAGGCTAGAGAAAGGAAGTATTCATACAGCAGAAAATTTAGCAACAATTATTACACTGTCCATGAAAATTAAGCAGGTTAAAATGATGAGATTGGTCAAATAATGCAACGGGTAATGGTTTTGTCAACAATATATACTGAAAAACATGTTAATATTACAAATTAGAAACATAAAAGTAAATTAGACATCTCAATGGATACTTGCACTACAATTATATAGGAAACTTTTGAGTTAACAACACTATGATCCTTTCAAAACTATTTCACTCATCTGATTTCTAAAAACAGTCTCAAACTATCACTATGCCACAAGGATTTAAGAAAAGATGAACTGTCAACCTTTTAATAAGAATAATAATACTGAACATTAGCTTCACTAAAGAATTAAATATTATAATTAATAAGTAATGAAATAAATAGTAACTCACCTGTTGATTCCAGAACAGCCTGATGAAAGAAGCAACAATAAATCCACCACAGTCCTCCTGATTGCCTCGCTCTCTACTTTAAAAATAATTTGTCTTGTTGTGCCAAAAAATCAAAAAAAAATGTTTTAATTGTAAACAAAACTAAATACAGCAGGAAAAAAAGGTCACAATATCAGGTCCAACGCCGAAAACCGACTGACTGATTCTCGCTCTTTTCCCAGCACATAAAGCCCGGGAAGAGAGCGACAACCAATCAGCAGCATTTGCCCAGCAAGCATGTCATGACATGCCTGCAGACGTCACAGTCCGAGCCCCTTCCATATCTATGCGGTTTGTGTCTCAACCGCATAGACTTCTGGGAAGTTCTGGGCATCACAATGATGCCTTCTTTGCTCCTCCGGGCTGCAATGAAAACATTGCAGCAAGAATTTAAAAAAAAAAAAAAAACATTGTTGCGATTGAAGCGCGCAATGCACATGCATGTAATTTCGAGTCGAGGACTCGAAATTTAAAGTAGAAAAACAGATTTTTTTTTTTTACATAAAAAAACAAAATAAACTACACTCAGCTGTCTAGCTGAGGGGGCTGCAGTCCGGCAGCCCGATGCCACGAGCCGCCCCTGCTTAGCAGGTACACAGGTTATTGTTGGACTGGTTGTAACACACCGGTGAGCTGTCCTCGGTAATCATTCATCTGCAAAGAAGCCCCACCACTTAGTAGTCATGTCCAAACATCTGCCCATACCTCATGTACGGCTTACTGTACTTAGAGCATATCACCATATACAGTTGTCAATGTTGAAGTTGTATTGCAACAGCATAATGTACTAAGACAACAGTCACCTTCAGACATCAGACACGGCACACTCATGGAATCTACACAAACAGCAATACATGTACACATATGTGGTCTACATCAGTACGTGCACAAGCAGGTCAAGAGGATACATTCCACACCTTCCCCATGTCATGTGTGAAACATAGTCGAGTATTACACCATAATGGATGTTGTATTCATGTACTGGTAGGACACCACCACTTTCACTGAGTAGCCAAGTGTACATATATTGCAACAGCACATATCATTGTGACACACACGACATTATTCCATGTCATGCTCCTACAAACTCTTACTTGACAGTACCATGGTGAAGCCAGGGTACTGTAATGGTCAACAGTGAGCACATCACATTTGCCACACACACCTCATGTGTACTGGAAGAGTGCCAGCAATGTGCTCTGTTAGAGCTAGGCAGTACACTCATTCAAGCATGTGCGAGGTCTGTGGCTTGTAAACATCTCACCCCAGCATGTACTGGCTATGGAGGTACTAAGGCCAATGTCCAGACAGCACACAGCATGCATGGCTTGCAATTGTTGACATGGGGTATATGTAGGAGCTGTGGCCACACATGGCTGTACATGTCATGAACATATCACCTGTGACTACTCAGGAACATACAGTGCAGAGCTGGATTTCCCTGAGTCTGTCAATACAGGCCTTGTGTAGGTCCTATGGTCCTGTTATTTGGGTATGTTTGTAGGTATTGCATTAGGTGGACATGTATAAAGACATACATGCCACATGGGGTGCTGTATGATGTGATAGGTGTCATGGGTGACCATTAGAGAGGGGATATTACCTCTGTCAACATAGATATTGAACCTTATGTACTGTTAGCATGCTATCTGCCATGTGCATGTGTGTAATGACTGTAGCCACCTGTATGTAGAAAGGTAAATGAAAGCTATGGTAATGTAATATATGTTGCATGAGTGTGGGATGTATATATCCAGGGCAGGTATGGTTAGGTCATATCCAACCATGAGGATGTTGTTTACTGGTGTACAGCAACAGCTGACCGTGTTAATGCTGACAACATCCGAGGGACCCTGGTATGTGTACGACTGAGCAGGTTACAAACAGTGGTATTATTGCATTGCATAACACATTATGCAGCTGTGTCTGTACATGGGTACATTGCACAGTTGATGTAGGCCTAGGTACAGTCCACCAATCGAGGGTTATCTGGTGGTCTACCATACTATGTCATACCACATATGGATCTGTGTTGGTAGTCTGGAAACAAGGTGGTGGATGTATATGAGGATACAACCTAGAATGCAGCATTTGCCACTGTCACCTGTACCTGACTCATCTGTGATGCATTATGTCGGAGTAGTGGTCTTTACATGTGAGTAGCCTTTATGAATATGTGTACACCACCACCTGGTATGGTCCATACCACTGTTATGACCCACATGTCTGGATCTGAGTTATATAGTCGTAGTGCAATTTTGCCCTACAGAGCCTTCGGCCAGTTGTTCCTCACTGCACAGATGTCGGTATTCTCCATTGTAGGTTCTACATTGAACAAATGGATTACTAAAGCCACACATCTAGCACGGGTTAGCATAAGCATCCAATGCAATTGTCATGTAGGTGTCAGGGTGTTACCTCTGTGTGTGGGACATTTGCCTTGGAATGCAGCTATATGGGTAAATGCAACCTAGGTATTATCCACACACCATGTAACATGGATGCATTTGCTCTGTGTTGAAGGCTCGTTGTTCAGTCATGACAGCCCGGACTGACAGACACTGGACAACCTCATAATAACAGCAGGACATTGGCTCATTGTTTTGGTCTAGCAATTGCCACCCGTACCATGACATCACTGTGCATGGCATTAATGTGCTTGGTAGCAAATGCCCCATGTAAGGTGACGGACAGCGGCAGAACTTATGTATATGACCATTGTGAGATATACTTAGAGTAGCAGTCCTGCTAATAATGACAACTACTACCACAGCCAGGAGAGGTCATCTTGTCACCTGCACCTCAGTACCATTACACAAGGTGGCTCACACATTATGCTTGCACATGCCACTGTTCCACATATAATTCCACTGTCCACAACCTGCTATCAGTGTATGCCTTTCAGGGCAGCAAAGTGTGTGACACAAGCTGTAGGTAGCATCTGCCATTGTGACCCAGGTAACCTATAGCATGTCACGTCCACACATGCACGAATGTGTTTGTGTAACATATATATGTCAGTACTTCATGTATCACACAGCACAGACACAGATATATCATTTACAGGCCACATACAGGTATCAGGTAGTAAACCAGTATGATGTGTATATATAGTGACAGGTAAGATGTACCTAACTGTAAACATGTGTTTACAATAGGAGTCCATTACAATGTGTTCTGTTCATGTAAGTGTTTGAGCATGCACACTGTGGCCTTCAGTGGTTAGAATCGGAGTGCATCCCAAACATCCCTGTGCTACTATGTGTATGAGTGTACCCACTGCCACCTTGTGTAATTTGAATCAGTGCATCCAACAAGCCCTTTGTTACTAAGTGTATGAGCATGCCCAGTATAACCTTGTGTAGTTGTAGTCATAGTGCATCCCAAATGGCCCTGTGCTACTAAGTGTATGAACATGCCCACTGTAACCCTATATAGTGATAGTAGTTGTCCATTCCGCAGATGTCCATACTCCAGTTCAGGTTCCTGTTGTGCTACAACTATACCTCTCAGGCCTACCTGTGGATGGTGTGTTATGTTTGTGCATACAGGTTGTAATGGACACCTACTTGAACACACACAAGTCTATAGCTATGTACTTCATGACTGTCAGTCTCCCTGTTGTTGCCCTCAATTGTAGAAGGGCAGTCTGACTGCCTTGGGATGTGTAATCCCTGTGGTGTGTCTTGTAACTGCATAGTACTGTAATAGTGATCCTTAAATAGGCAGGAGTTCTGATCCCACCACTGGCAACTTTGTGTGTGTGTGTGTGTGTGTGACAGCAAATGGCTGAGTGTGTGTATGTCTCAGCAAATGCCTTAGTGTGTGTGTCAGCATAGGCTGTGTGTGGTTGTGTATATTTGTGTCTGCATCCTGTGATGGCAGCAGGCTTTTCTGCATTCCAAACAGATACCTCCTTTTGCACTGGCCTTTATCTTTGTCAACTGCTAAACCTCTATCTTCCCCCCTCCCCACTGCAAGTAATCAGTCCTGTGATGTCACCCAGCTCAGATGTGGAATCAGAGTAAGTGTAATTGTATGTGTTCTGTGGCACATACCCCAACTGCATACCACTGTACTAGTTACCTTTACATAGGCAAGACGTGTGTGTATGCACAATTCTGGCAAGTGTGTGCATGTTTGTGTTTGTAACTACCCAGTAGCCAGGCATACACATGTGTAATGTCTTTTAGCACATCATGGTAGCCATCTGTGGAGACCGGTGTCTACAAAGTATTACATAGGTAGGAATGGTAAAGAATACACAGTCAAGCACGACTACAGCTGGGTATGTTATTTTCCTGTGCCACTATCGAGCAGTGACACTGACGTGGTCACTAGGGTGTAGGTCCATACCCATCATTCCCCCACCCTAACTCCACAATCCCTGGGGTAGATTACATTAGCCATCATTCCCCACCCCAAACTCCACATACACAACAACCATCCCTTTTCTGGTGAACTGTTTATGATTTAAATGTTATAACACAAGAGATGCCTCTGTGTTGTGTACATGTCAGTTCCTTTGGAACCCTTCTGTGTCACAAAGGGCATTCAGACATGTATGTTTGTATATATATATATATATATATATATATATATATATATATATATATATATTATATATACATATATATATATATTATATATATATATATATATATATATATATATATATATATATATATATATATATATATATATATATATATATATATATATATATATATATATATATATATATATATATGTGTGTGTGTGTGTGTGTGTGTATACACATCCCATAGGTGCATATATATATGTAGGTATGACAGTTGTACAGATGCAGACTTGTCTCTGTTGTTTCACAGAGTACAGTACATTCAAGGATACTGTACATATGTACACAAAGGGACTGTCCCATTTGTTTTCAGTACTGTGGAATACCTGTAGTAGGATGTGAATTATAGACTCCATACAACATGTGTATAACCCAGATGGCTTTGTGATACATCCAGTGACCTCAGTGTGCATGGTCCAGGGTTCAAGACCTACAAGCCTCATTGATACTGTCAATTAGGACTGCATAACACACCTTTAAGCAGGTGTAATTGGGTTTTCGTGACAGTAAGCAGTGGATATACGCAGGTAACAGACATGTACAGCCCATGGTACACTTGGAATGCCCTTCTTTGGCAATTCTTCTGATGTTACCCACCTAAGTATACACCTCTGGGACTGCTGTAACCCAGTATTCTCTGTAGCACGTGCTGTAACTGCATTTTGCTGTAGTATGATAAACTAGTTAGATAGGGGTTCTATTTCAAAAGAGACCAACTGTGTGTGTGTGTCTCTGTCCGCCTGAGACAGGAACAATGTTTTTTAGAGTATGCACACTCTTTATGATTCACATGATCACTTTTGGCAATCCTGCTGATGTCACCCACCTAGAAATACACTTCTAGGACCTCTGTAATCCTGTATTCTCCATAGCGCGTGCTGTAACTGCTTATTGCTGTAGTGTGATAAACTAGTTAGATAGGAGTTCTTTCCAAGAATGTCCAACTATGTGTGTGTGTGTCTCTGTCTGCCTGAGACAAAAACTATGCTTTTTAGAGTATGCACACTCTTTGCAATTCACATGACCACCTTTGGCAATCCTGCTGATGTCACCCACCTAGACATACACCTCTGGGACTGCTGTAACCCAGTAATCTCTTTAGCGCATGCTGTAACTGCGTAATGCTGTAGAGTGATACACTAGTTAGGTAGGGGTTCTATTCCAGGACATAGCAGGTGTGTGTTTGACTGTCCGAGCCTGTGTAGAGGTGGCTGTGAGTGTCTAACTACTGGAAAAAGAACTGAGACAAATGAAGGCTTTACCTTTTAAAACTTTGATGCTTTGCTTGGTCCATTGAAGGTGGATATCGATACTATTTGGATTGGTTTAATAGAAGTGGTGCAGTGAGGGTGTGTTCATTTGTCTCAGTTCTTTTTCTAGATTGTTTTTTGTGTTTGGATTCCTTATCAGTGTCTAACTACTGGACATGTCGGGGAGCGGATTTTGTAATTTTTCTATATGGTGTCCGTCTTATATGTCACAATGTCCACCTCACGAGGAGTACAGATGTCAGTCAGCCAAGGGACTGTGTTGGCAAACCATGCCCCTACATCTGGCAAAAGGCCTGGTGAACAAAGTATGCAACCCTACTATTACCCAGAATATGTCCTGACCCCATGTGTCATACACAAACACACTTGCCAGGAATATCCCACTATGTTGCTAGTACCCTACACATTGATGACAGATAGTAGGCATGGTGTGATTGTAGTGGGATGCAGAGGGCATGGCACGCTGTACAGCAGTACAATAGGCACATAATTGCGGACAATGTGCCTTCACTATGTTCTTCACTGGATGCCTGCAACATATGTGGTGCCATCAAATGTGATCCACAGAGACAATACAATGGCTTACACATGTGCCCTGTATGGACCGATGCCACTGACATCAAGGAATACCTGTATCATGCTATCAATGCAGGTGCAGGGTCAACCTGCTGACTATAAGCAGGTTCTGCCACATTAGGACGGTATTGGCATATCGGAGGATAACGGTCTGTGTACACAACATGTGCCAGCCAAACCAGGTACACCTGTACATGTCACTGTACATTATTGTGGGACATGCACATCCCAGGCAATGTTCATGTCAAGGACTAGCAAACACAGACATGGCATGCATTGCAAAGCTATGGCCATACACAATGGTAACCAGGATGTCAGGACAGTTCATACAATACACATCTGTGTGGGACATTGCAGACACTACACCCCTGTACTACACTGCACACCATTGTCAGGTGGCGTGATGCCAAGAATTATCCCTCACCCAGCCTTGTACAGCCATCTTGCACAGCCAACCACTACACACCCATGAAGCAATGCACACTTGCATGTCAGTACTGGCACCTTGTGTCTGCATGTGGGGTATGATGCTCCCAACCACGGTCACTCTCAGTATAACTCCCATTGGCATACCGACAGATGTCAAACACATTCACATGCCCTAGCCCATAGAACCTCCGGATATCCTCTGTGGTGCATGTAGTACCTGTGCATTACTGCAGTGTGGCAAACTAAGTGGTTTGGGAGTGTATTTGTGGAACTGGCAAAGAGTGTCAATTTGAGTCCATTAGCGAGTGTTGTGTTGACAATGACATCTGTTCATGTGGACAGCCATGTGTGCTACACCTAATGTCTGTCTACTATATCTCTGTTGCAGATGTCGCAGACCAACACACATATATGTTCTTACAGCACACCAACATATCAGCTTTGTGGCACATGTAGTAACTGCATGCACTTGTAATAGTAATGACTAGTCAGTCAGGGGTTTGAACCCCTGTACTCGTAGGTGTGTGACAGATGATGCTAAGGTTTTAGTCTCCAAGCCCTTCTCTGATGTACTTTGCCTCTGTCTGTCCCTCCCACACACTCTCTGGTGGATGTGGAGGTGTACACCTGCTCAGCAGCAGCTTGTATATTGTAAGTGATGGTCATGTTCAGGTGATGGCCTCTGCACCTATTGCAGTCCTCCTATAGCTGATTGCATGTGGAACAGCTGCGATGATGTTCCCATAGCCATTTGCATGAAAAATGCAGTACAATATCTAGAAACATCATGTTGGTGTTTGCCCATGACAGTCGCTGTGAGTGGTATCTGGATCTGGTGTTTGGTAAACGGCATCACAGATGATATCTGGATGTTCCTCAAACAACATACACAGTGAGAAATAGCCTAAAGACAAGAGGGTGATGTGCCAGACATGACTACAGCATGTAAGTGTAGCTATGCTTCATTGAGACAACTGCCTGTTTAACAAGGTGTGTGTGGTAATATCTATTCTGCATGTTTTAAAATGGATAAGACAGTGCTCTGTTTGTGAGGGACCCCCATCTGTAGGGCCATCCATGGACTGGTCAGTGTGTGGAACCATTTGTTTCCTGTGTTACTCACTGAACACACATCTGTGAACAGCAGGAGTATAGTGTGAGGATTGCAGCCAGTACATAGTGGCATCCCTGACTGGACATATATCACATGAAACAGTGGTATGACAGACACTGTCCTGGGTTCTCAGTGACATGCCAATAATGGGCCACTGTTCATAGCTGCAGTCACAAGTCTTCTACATTTTGTACAGATGTCATGCAGTATATATGCATGTGTTGTGCTCTCTCTGCAAATGTATACCATCTGTTGTGTTGGGTTGATGGTCATATCTATGCATGCTGTTGTAAGTAATCCTGAATGCTGTTGACTATTACTAAGCCATACCTGTGTTTAAACTGCAACAACATAGGCTGTATGGGTTTGGAGGTCCCGGCAGAACCTCCTGTCCCACTTCAGCTGGCCATGGCACAGGGCACCAGCACATCTGGGGCCCAGCCTTGGACCTCCACCTCTGTTGGCTCTGCACCGCCTTCTGGTGGTACCACCACTGAGGATGGGGCATGTCCCCCCGGGAGCAGGTCCAGACAGGAACATGTCCGCTGTCGTACAGTCCCAAACATGGTGTTTAGGGGGCTCAATAAGGGGTTTCGAGGCCAAATATGCCAGCTCAAGGGCAGAGTGTCACATTTACAGGGTGAGGCTGCCCCTCTTAGACAGCCCCCAGCACTGCCACCTTTGCAGCTGTTCTGGTGCAGTGGTGGCTGCCCATGACTGGAGACCTCCATCCCACTGTTTCCATCTGGGGGCTCATGGACTTGTGAATGCCGAACACCCCTCCCCATCTGAATTGTATCCCCCCACATGTATAATATACCGACCCTGTATGCTGTCTTGCCTGTCATCCTACCCTACCTATCCTCCATAAGTATACCTACTCTCCTTCCCCCACATCCCACTCTCACCCTACGGAAACAAAAGGCAATTGGTTCCTAGAACAACATTTGCCCCATACATAGATGTCCATTTCACACATGTGTCCACTAGACACATGTAACCCTTTTAATACGCATCACAACATACTCCAGTTGTCCTCACCCCTGTCTCCCAGGCACACGATCCTAGTATGCACAAGACTCCTAAATGTTCCAGATACACATGATGCGGATGACCCCATTGTACACACAACACTACCAGTGCCTCTATGGTTACCCCATGTACCTTTATCATGATGATGATGTCACACACAGCACCTTGCAAGAGTACTATTGTCCCATAATGATTGGACAGGAACTGTTGTGTTAGTGTAAATAACATGCACAGAGTGATGTATATGGCCAATGTACAAATGTTTGCATGTATGACTGACACATATCTGTCTGAGGGAGTCTTGATATTACATAGGACGACACCACTACATAATACAGACATTGCTGGTGTGTCCCTTTTCATTCCTTTGTAATGCTTTGTTGTCACATGGGATGTTCCTGAAATATCTATGTATATGTACGTATCTATATACTGGACATAAACACTCACACATACATCTACATGATGGAATACATTTCCTATACTGTTGAATGACTGCACTGGATGATATGTTTGTGATAAGGTCCAATGTCTGCATATCTGCCATGGCTTAGTGGTAAATCGCAATAGCTGTGTGTGCAGGGTCCTGGTTTCAAGCCTTGCAAAGGCCGTTTATTTTGTTGCTGGGCAGAACAAGGCCATTGGATACGATGTGATTAAGGCACATTAAAGCAGCTTTGAGCGGGTGTGTTTGGGTTTGTGTGGTTCTAAGCAATGCTAACCTCTGGTTACAGTTTCTTACACTCAGTTAGCCTCTACATTGCTTTACCAGTGTAATACTCGCATACTGGCGGCCAAACAGGCTTACACACGCTTGCTCCTACACTTGCAAATGCACTGCGTTTGGTGTTTGCATCTGACACACCCCTGCGTGGGAGTGAGGACTACGATATTACCTTGTGATGTCTATTACATCGGATTACATGCCTACAGTATCGGGAATGGCTGCCCATTAGGCAACAGCATGCCTTTCGACTGTATGGAATATGTGGCCTCTCCAGAGTATGATTCATATTATTGGTGTGTTCCTCTTACAATCTGCACCCATCTGGCTAATACATGGGAACTGACACTCTTCAATACAAACAAGTAATTGGGATTTGGGACCCACATCCTTCAGCCGAGTCATGCTACTGCAAACCTAATATTCTATCATCTTTCTAAGGTTGTCAGTGGAATATGTGCTTTCTGTCCCTATCAGACCTCTTATACGATTGGGGAAATATACAAACTGAATCAGGGACATGGCATGACAACATCATGGACACATTTAAATTATTGGTGCTATTAATCTGACAGACTCAGAGCTTATGAATTCATACACATTTTCTGGGATAAATGATGTTTATAACTCTTAATTGTTGTTGTTATTCATTACGTGTAATTCACCACCTTTCCTCCAAATGTCACTAGTTTTAGGAGGGATTAAGTGGGATAGAGTTAGAAACCAAATTGAAATCTGGGATGTCCCTGGAAATCGGGGACAGTTCAGAGGTATGGTCCCTATTTATTCCCCCAAGGGTTTATGTCCTGTCCAGTGGATGTGCTCTTAGGGGTTGAGAGGTATGGGTGTCAGCTATGCCCATTTCGGAATATTACTTACATCCCCGGGGCAGTCCTAATATGACTTTGCCAGCCAAAACCTGCACGCCTAGGCCCATAATTGCATACCCATAGTTCCCCCACCTGCAACTCCTCTACAGCACTCATCCTTACTGTGGGTGCAGGTGGGGTATAAACACACCACTACACACTGCCCACTCTCCCCGTGTCGGGACTCATGTTGTACGTTGTGTCGACCCATGGATTATCAGGCTTGCACAACCTACTGGTCCATTTACATCTACAGGCTGGTTTGATAAGTCATTACCGGGACTGCCAATGATCATTAATTGTTGTTGTCCCATGAGG
Source organism: Protopterus annectens (assembly GCF_019279795.1). NCBI lineage: Eukaryota > Metazoa > Chordata > Ceratodontiformes > Protopteridae > Protopterus > Protopterus annectens. The sequence continues at coordinate 340,718,182 of NC_056741.1, read as the reverse complement.
GACAGCAATGTCTATGTTTCAAGATTAGACCTGGCAGGTCTCTCCCACTGGAAGTATCCTGCCAGTGGTCTGGGAAGCAGTGGTGTGTTTATCTTACTTGTGTGTCTGTATGTCTAGGTGTATGTGTTACACGTTTGTTTATCAGACCCCTCACCCCCATATGCACGGCCTGTGAACATATGTTACTAGTAACTGCTGTATCATATCCTAGCTATATACATGTGTATATTTACAGTCACACACATATATATATATATATATATATATATATATATATATATATATATATATATATATATTTACATTACTATATATAGATATATCTGTATATGTATGCATACATGTATATTTATATATTGCTGTCTATAGATATAACTATATAAATATATATATCCCACAACATATGGGTCTATGGGTGTCTGCATATGTATATATTTATATGCGGGTATGTGGGTATGTATCTGTATTCTGTCTCTGTATATATACATTTGTACTACGAAGAGGGAGAGGCTTTTCTCTATGTCACTATGGATAGATATACACACACATACTACATATATACGTCTACATCTGGTTATTCAGTTCCTTGCCATATAGATTACACTTTGCTGCAGTGGGACTCATAGTGGGTGTGACTGCTCATTGGGCGACACCTCTGCCCAATGAACACATTTGCTTACATCCCTAGGCCCACATATAGGCCCACATCAGCCAACACCTGCACACCTAGACCCATAAGTAGCTACCCATAGTTCCCCCACCCGCATCTCCTCAACACCACCCATCCTTACTCTGGGTCCTGGTCTGTTCTGGACACACCACTACATGCTGCCCACTCTCCACTTCATGGAACCCATTTCATACAATTGTCTCAGCCCATGGGTCATCAGGGTTTCCCACTCTTGTATTCTGAGTATGTATACACTGCAGCCAGAATGGCTGGTCTATCACCTTCTTTTGGTCTTGGCAATTTTTTGAGTGTCCCGCAAGGGAAGCTCCAGTCTGTGTTCCAAGATTAGAATTCAGAGGTGTACTGTGTACCACCGTGGTTGTATCCTGCTTGTGGTCTGAGGAGCAGTGGACTCTTTACATTATTTGTGTGTATGTTTCCCATGTCCGGCTGGGGTGGAAGGTCATGCTACATGTTTCATATTTCTTGCTTGGGCTCCTCACTTCCATTGGCATAGCCTGTGAATATATGTCATTCTTGTGTGCTGTTTCCCATCATAGCTGTATATCTGTGTATATTCACACACACACACACACACACACACACACACACACACACACACACACACACACACACACACACAGTGTGTGTGTGTGTGTGTGTGTGTGTGTGTGTGTGTGTGTGTGTGTGTGTGTCACACACACATATATATATATATATATATATGCTTACTGGTGTTTATATATGCTTGACCTGCTTACTAGCGCCTTATTCATTATGACACGGACACTTCACTCCAGTTATCTTTTAATTGATATTTTGCAGGTTATGCAGTGGACAGATGTCGCAATATGTTCATGTTCGGATTACCGATGGTAAATGGTATGTGATACAGTGGGATTCTGTACGGGAATGTCTGTTCGTTAGGGGGTTGCTCTAACCAATACACTATTGCTGTGCTGCTTCATTTGCATATATATCCCCATATACCCATGGCTCCTGGTTTCCCAAACACGCACCCCAACACCTCCCTAACACTGCTGGCATCCATTCTTCAGATGGATTTGTGGTGTATCCACACAACTACACATTGGCCCATTGATTGACTCACTCCACTTATCCTCAGAACTCCCAAACATTTAGTCCACAAACATTGGTGACGTGAGCAATCAAAAGAATACTATTCACAATTTTTGGGTTGTCCCACATGGGACACGCATGTGTTTATGTCAAGATTAGACTCTATACTTCATTACATCCTTACTGCCGTTAACATGATACTACAATTAATTAATATGTATGACTATGTGGTAACACACACGTTACACATGAGAGCCTAATTTATGTACGTGTTTGGCATATTTCTTTTACAAATGACCGGTTTAGGAATTGGCATTGCCATAGCAGGCAGACCACAGGAATGATTCCATGTGTGGGGAAGTCCTTACATTTGATTATTGTCAGCACAGCACTGACTTTGGACATTGTACACACTTCTGCATTTAACAGTTCCATCCCGTCCCTCTTCTGCACAACTTATTATTCTATCTACTGTCGTGGTTTGTAAGGGCACATTCATGTTATTTATGTCTGCAAATGGAATGAATGTTACAGAGAATGTACTTCTACATATTGATGCCTGCATGTGTGTATGCATATATGCCTATAACGAACTCGCTGACCTCCATGGGGCGGTCCAGTTAGAACCAGCCCATCCAACCTTGACACACCTGGCTCCATAATTTCATACCAATAGTTCCTCCACCCCATCCGTGTTTAAAATACACGCATACCTTCCATTGTCCACTTGTTATCACAACCATGACACACCTCCACACATTGCCCTCTCCAGAGCATTAGGGGCCCAACACGTATGTTGTCCCGCCCCATGTATTCTCAGGCTCTTCCACCATTTAGTCCTTGAACATACCTGCCCTTGCTTGTGTAATGGTCGGAAGGCCAAATGGTCTATCTATTTTAAGTAGTCCCACCAGGGACTACCCTCTGTGTGTAAAGTAGACTTAGCAATTCAACAATGTTACTCTTACTGGTAATATCCTGCCTGTGGTGTGAGTAGCAGTGCTTTACTCATTCCTGCCCAGCTGGGTATGACATGCGCTGAGAGCACTATGTAATACTGGGGTTGCTGTTGATTCCCTTCTCATTCCTTTTGTATGCTTTATTGTTACGTCGTTCTTTCTTCATAAATATATATATATATATATATATATATATATATATATATGTATATATATATATATATATATTATATATCTGTATATACTTATATACATTTCCTATGCTGGGCACTGCTTAGACCCGTGCAAGTGCACTCAGATTTGCTTACTGGTACTTATATGTGTTTACTGATGCTTATTTGCACTTACACCTGCTTACTAGTACCTTATTCATTATGACAGTGCCACTTTGCTTGAATTATATTTAAGTTAAATATCTCATGCGATACTCTTATATCAGTTTTATGGCAAAATTACATTCATTCCACATGGAAAATGATATGTGCTATTGTTGGGCTCAAACCGTGGCTGCCTGCTTGATAGGCAGATGCTCTAAACACTACACTGTTGACACTTACTTTGATTCCACTTGTTTTTCTCTATTTGAATGAATATGATGTGTAAGTTACACTAGGCGGAGGGCGGCGACGTGCAGATATGCTGCACTTTGCTTACACCTTTGCTATTGCTGCAATTCGAGTGTATAATAGGGACACTGGGACAGGGAATCTAATTGTGACAGTTCTAGGGACAGGGCTCTACATTCCGCTACATGCTTGTGTGTTTACTACTTTGATTTTATTTCACTGTTCGTGGACACTCTTGTATGCTTAGCATACATTTCAGTATCCATGGACACTGACTTACTGACTTACTATTAGGGGTGGACTCTACTAGTAGGCATGGTAGGTTTTGCAAGTGTCGGGGTATGTTTACGCCTCCGTAGAGCACTTGTACACACCCCCTGCACTTGCACACGTTTCCTGTGCACATCAAGGGTGCGGTGGCGCGCCCTTCATACATATTCATATGGCGCTGCTGCACCATCTGTCATGATGACGCTTGGCGCAAGGCTAAAACTGTCCTTGTGCCAAGCTTCTTGAATCCTGGGGATAATGTTTGATATTACACAAAACAAATGCTCGATTCTACCCTGACGTAGCTATAGATATCATTCAAGATTTCTGGTAAATGTAGTGTCATCATGAATATCTATTTGAATGTAGAATTCCAAGTTGGACAGATCAGACTACTTCAGCTACCTACTGCGCATCTGCTAAACAAACCTGTTGCCACTTTTAACTATTAATAATAATCTAACAATTTATATTCATAAGACTAATGGGAATGTTAAATTTAGTTGCCCATGCATCCCCTGTAATGTATTTCTATCTCATCTATTTCACCGAAAAAAATTTAATTATAAATACAAAAAATGGTAAGGAAACTCATGGGATATTGATATTTACAAAAAAACGCTTAGGAAACTCATGAAGTCTTGGAAATATTTTTGTTTTCTTGTACAAAAGGGTGCGAAAACTTACATTGGTGTTATAACTGAGATTTGTAAACTGTTGAACAGTGGACTGCCTTTTGAGATAACTGAATAAGCAATTTAAAAAAAAAATGAATACTCAGAAGACATTTTTTCTGCTATCAGTTTGGTCTTGTTTGTGATGGAAAGTGCCAAAGAAAGACATACCTGACAGTAAGGAAACTGACTTACTGTGGTAGCATTGATGTATGGGTGTATTAATTAATTAATTTGTTTGTTAAATATGTACAAAAAACATGCAGTGCTGGGAGGATACAATATGGCCACTGAGACGATAGCAGAAATAAGGCATTCTTCAGAACTGTACATTTCTGACAGGAGAGTTGGGGGGGCATAAAGACTTTATTCATATGTCATTTTCCTTAATTGAGCATCTCCTTCTTTCATCATTGTTTGGCAGTTTTAACAGAAAATGAGTTCATCAAAAATACCTTCTTTAGGCTCATCACTGAACAAGAGCATTCGACAAATCATCACTCCTCTCCAAGAGTTTAATAGAAAGTGCAGGAATTTCAAACTAAAATTTGTAGAATACAGGAATGCTGTACTCAGTAGAATGAACTCTGGAAGGCATCATGGCAGCAACATGAACAGTATTATAAACAAGTCTAAGATTGTGTATTGGCAAGGCATAAGTGGTTGCAAGACTCATTTACCTTGAATTTCCTATGACCCTATGAACAGACTTTGTTGAAAGATTTAAAGAAGAAAAATAAATAAACTCTACATTCCTTATGAAGCAAAGTAATAAACTATAAAAGTATTAGACAAATTAGATCATTTAAATTATTTAGAAAATGTCTATTAGAATGCTGTTTGAAATTGTTGATGACAAACAAATAATACTATCTCTTGCTGGTAATCTATGAATACAGAAGCTGCTGCCAGGGTAACACACCAACATCAGGCCTATGAAATTAATTCATCTTATTGGACAGGATAATTGGTGTCTATTTAACTTTCACCTTACTGTTACCAGCACAGCCAGTATTGATGTCTATACCAAAAGGACATAAGCTCAGGTTTAGTACTTAATTCAATTAAAATTGATTATATGTGTGACTCTTCTCTGCACTTTTATTTTAATCTATGAAAATATTAATAAGCAATAGTGATGAATTTGAACATACTGAACAAAATTGCAAAAAAATTTTGATTTTGCAACATGATATACTCAGATAATATAAGCTATAATTCCTAGCTGCTTTCTCCTACATAGTGAAAAAGATGTTAAATAGAAAAAAATATTGCAGGAGCTTTTCAACATTACAGAAATACCTTATGGATTAAAACTATGACTACTCTAATAACCATGAATAATAACAGTTCTTAAAAAAGATGATGGAGAGTGTAACTTTTTTTGTAAACTGAGTCATATACGTACAATATTATAGGATTTTTCTGTTACATTATTTTGACATTATATACCATTTTTTTGGATATAGTCAGAAACTTCATTGTTTAGACCTCTTTTTTATTTTATACATGGATATCCATTGGTGTAAATCTCTATTTCTTACAATATATATTTTATATGCATCTGAGTTAATAAACATCGAATTAAGCATGATTCCTAGCACTTGCTATTAAATTTTAAATGTGAATTTTCAGCTGTCATATATGTGAGTCATTCTTAGCTAACAAAATAGTGCATAGTACAGGGAATGTGGTCTCTCTTTTATATGCCTAGAATGTCCATATAAAATGTACTCCTTTCTCACTTAGCAATGTCACTGTAACATACCTTTTAGTTGTACAAAGCACAAAAACCTGCGTCAGAGTTAAATTAAACATATATACAGTGTATGGAGCATTATTATTAAGTTCAAAACTCAGCAAAAAGACAACTTTGTTAAGTACGTATCTAATATAGAGAAGGTACATTGCAAAGTTTTGTTAAACTTTGTCAAGCACTCTCAGCACTGATAAATTCTATCCTCACACTACAGCATAAACATCAGCCAATGCCAGCTACTGTATAACAGTAGCTTAAAGCTAAAATCAACTTTAAAAACATTAATACATTTCACTGTGTCATCTCCACACACAGATGCACACAAGTAAGATATAAATGTATGGCAGACTGAGGTGACAAAAAAACTTTAAAAGCTATTCATTCGTTAGAGCAACATGCAACTTCTGACAGCTGTTTATGTGTTCTGGCCCTGAATGTCAAGATTCACCTCTCAGTACCAGTTTATGTTATGACTGAAAACCTGTGCATAATCTTCATTATTAAAAACATACATCTATCTTCGTATAGTTGCATTTTTAGAATGTGTTAGCTGGAATAGGTTTCATGCACTTCCTTTGTTGGGGTGACAGTGTCACTGATATTACTTAGAATATGTATTATGAGTTTATGGGTTTGTGTGTGTGTTTTCTTGTATTAGTGAGTATGGTACTGAAAATTATAAACTCACAGTTTCTGGGTTTTAAATGCACCTCTCTAAATTTAATGAATATGGCAAATTATGACTAAATTAAATTGCCTGTTGTAGAGATTTAATACCTATTTTTAAATGCATAGTCAGTGATTGCCCCTTCTTCTGTATAGACATACAAACAGTCAAAATCAAATTTAATCAAACTCATATTGCATATTTACTGGAATGCCAATGAAAGGTATACTACTGAGTATGGAACTGTTCAAAGGGTTTCTTAAAATTTTGATTTAGACAAAATTTAATGATACATAGCAAGTTGGTAATTCAGTTAGGTATCAGATATAACTGAAAATAATCAAAATATCAGGACCACTTTATCCAAACTCCAGAGAGATGGAGAGCCTCTTGCAGTTACACCATTTACAATGGCTTTTGTACCCTAGGTGTATTCGCATGACATACCCCATCTGAACATAGGCAAAAGGTTGAGTTCACATCTAAGGAGAGTTAACCATTTCTAAATCCCTCCACCAATTTGTTTTGCCTCATTTTCACACGCAGTGCATCATTATAGAATCATTAGCATGTACCATGGCCAACCACATTATTTGGTGTAGCCAAAGAGGTTTTTTTCAAACTTCACCCACCCTGAATGTGGCCACTTATCCATGGTGCAGCAAAGTGTCTGAATCAGCCCATATTATTTCACTCTTGTACCAAATGTTCATATCTTTTCTAACATCATTTCATTCAGTTTTCCATAAACTTATCTGTTTTCTTAGTCTATGCTATCCATATTTTTACATTCCCATTTCCTTTTCTTTTACTCTGTCTTTTTTCTCTAGATAATCAAATTTTTATACAATAACATTCCTGTCACAGGACATCTTGTTTCATGTGTCATTTTGAATACCCAAAATAAATGGATCTACCTGACTACATCGAAACATCAAAAGAGCGAAAACGACTTCACCGACACCACATAATCGACAGTTCACAAACACGACACCTCATACACTCAACACATCATAACAACAAACAAAACAAATCCCCTATCCAAAACCCACACACACAACACAAGCACACCAAAATCCTTACAAACCAACACTAACCCATACATACACAACTATCTACAGCCCTAACCCAAACCCTTACCCTAAGGTCCGTCACTATCACACACTCACCTAACCCGCACCCTAACCCTAACTCACTTATCCCACCCCTATCCCTACAGACCGCCAACATCGCACACTTACCTTACTCGCACCCTTACCTAACCCGTGCCCTAACCCTAACTCACTTAACCCACCCCTAACCCAAAAACTATCACTACTGCACCCTTACCTAACCCGCGCCCTAACCCTAACTCACTTATCCCACCCCTATCCCTACAGACCGCCAACATTGCACACTTACCTTACTCGCACCCTTACCTAACCCGCGCCCTAACCCTAACTCACTTATCCCACCCCTATCCCTACACACCATCAACATCGCACACTTACCTTACTCGCACCCTAACGTCTGTCACTACCGCATACTTACACATCCTTTCCCCATCTCAGTGTTCTCAGCGTCGGTGTCTTCCTCCGTCGGTCTTCTGCCTTGTCGATCTTCTGGCGTCGGTGAAGTCGTTTTCGCTCTTCTGAAGTTTCGACGTAGTCAGGTAGATCCAAATAAATACATTGAAGCAAAAAAATAAAAAATGCAGGATTTATTACATTCAACACCAGCAATTTTCTTTCAGATTATACATTATTACATTTTTAACTTGATTTAATCTTGAACTTTATAAGAAATTTCAAACATATTCTAATAGTTATTTTTCCATACAACTAGGAAACATATACACTACCTAAGTAAGCTAATTTCCCAAAAACAAGTATTTAATGCATATAGTTTTTGTATTAGACAGTTGAAATATCTTCCACCTCTCTGTCAAGCTTTTTATTCTTTTTAGCAATTTACCACTGTTCTACCAATACCTCATAATTTCCATATCTCACACCTAATACACTAATTTCATTTCTTATGAAATAAATCTCCCCAATCTGTATTTTATCTCTGATTCCTTTACTCTTTTTTATTTAAATATAAACTTACTCAGTAATGCTCCAATTTTAATACACACTTTTCTCATTCATACTTTATAGATACATAGTTCATAACTGTTTACTGGACTAATGACCACAAGGAACTTTTTAAGCCTAGCCACGCATCTCAAATCACTAACAAGTTCTGATACCCTTGATAAGTGGGATGAAACATTCACAGGTTGCCTGTGTCCATTACAGACATAAGTGCCAAACCAGGGATGAATTTCCTTTTCCCCATCCAATTGTCCAGGTTGCACTTGAATTGGGTTAGGGAGGAACTCTGCTTCACATGGATGGGGAGTCTGTTCCAGAGACAGGGTAATCTCTGGGATACATACCTATTTCTCCAGCAGGTCCTATTTATATCACATTCAAGGTTTGAGTCTTTAGAACAGGTACTTCTGGTGCTGTTTGTTTTGCGGATATGCAGGAGGTCTATCAGAGTGGGGTCTAACAATGCTCTGTATGTCAGGCATAGATCTCCCTTTAAATGCCTGTAGGAGACAGAATACAAGGATAGACCCTTGAAGTGGTCTGCATAGGACATTTTACTTAAGTCCTGTATTCTTTCAGTAAAGAATCTCTGTGGACATTCCAGTTTTTGGATATGCCTAGTTAGGTACATACTAAAGTGGCATTGTGCTCAATGATAGGTCTGATGAATGCCAAATACAGTGGAACAATGACTTCCTTGGATTTAGATGCCATATCTTTGTTTATAAGTTGTGCAACATAGAAGGATTTCCTCACTACTGTAGACACATGATGGTCAAAGGCTAGATTACTATCTATGTGTGTTCCTAAGTCCCTGACTACTGGGTCAGCTCTAAGGGGTGTGTTGTCAATATGATAGTTACCAGAGGTGGATGACTTCCCTGAAGGATACTGTTATGCATTTCTTGGCATTTAGTTTTAGTCCATGGCTCTGACACCAGTTGTTTGTCTGTGTCAGCCCCTTCTGGAGAACATTTGTGATAGTGTGGAATTCAATAACAGCCCCTAATTTGCAAGCATCTGCAAATGTAGTCAGCCAGAGACCACTGACATTGGCCTTGACTTCAGAGAAGTAAATGCCAAAATGTAGCAGTCCAAGGACTGATCCCTGAGGGACTCCACTTGTGAGTGGCCTCTTTGAAGAGGTGGACTCCCCAATTCTAACTTCCTGGGTCCTGTCTGTGAACCAGTTGGCTATCCATACGGTGACATATGAGTTTGTAACTAGCCTTTTGAGTTTGTCAACAATCCCTGAGTGGGGTATTATGTCAAATGCCTTGGCCAGATCAAGATAAGCAGTGTGAGACATTTTTCCCTCATCCATTGCTTTGGTGACCTTCTCAAAGAAGTTCACCAGGTTGATTAGGCATAATCTGCCCTTGACAAAGCTAAAACGTGTTAGGTCCCATGTCTGGAGGTCTGTTATATCACTACTGACCATTTCCATGATACTCCTTTCCCTGGCTTTACATAAAAGACTAGTGAGACTTATGGGTCTTAAGTTTCCAAGGTCTGTTGATGGCCCACCTTTGTGCAGCGAGAGGACTGTTGCTATTCTCCATTCATGTGGCATGAAGCCTGTTTTGACCTACAGTTAAATACGATTCCAGTGACCCTGATAGGTTATGTTTTATGCTATTTAGAAGGCATGCTGGAATATTGTCTGGGCCCATTGATGTAGTGTTCTTGGTCTTAGAGAGACCATAAAGGACCTGTTCCCTAATGATATCAGAAGGAGTTATATTAGATGGTATTTCCTGAAGGAAGGTTGAGGGGGAGACAGGGGTAAAGTTGGAGCTGAGTTTATTGGCCAGTAGATTTGCTATATCTTCTGGCTCAGTATAGGTGGCTCCATTAACAATCAGCTCTGCACACAATTGTGTATTGCCGTTGAAAATGTGGACATAGCTAAAGAATGCCTTGTGGTTGTTCTTGGCCTGGGAGGCCAGATTCACCTCAAATTTGGCTTTAGTAGACTTTATTTGTCCTTTGAGATGTTTGTTTAGTTTGGAGAGAGTGCTTTTATCCTGCCCGGTGCTGCACCTCCTAATTTTTGCCATGATTTTCTTTCTTCTGTTATACAGCCTATTGATTTTGTGATTCCACCAGGGTGGCTTATTTTTGAGTTTGTTCTGCACTTTTTGCTGTTGGGTACAGCTGCCTATATGCAGCTATTAACATGCTTACACAGGGTATCTGTGAAAAGTTCTGCATAGGCAGCAGTGTTCTCAGGGTTTATGGAGTCTTGAAATTTTGACAGGTTCTCACTAAATAGCAGGCAGTTAGCCTTAGAGTAGTTCCTCAATATTCCAGGCTTAGCTGGAGGTCCAGGTTTTATTTTTACTTCAAAGGAGAACATTTTATGATCTGACATACCAAGGGAAGACATTATAGTAGGGGATGTGTGCAGCACTCTCCCATAATAGTGAGGACCAGATCCAGTATGGCTGCACCACTGGTTGGGGAACTGACTATCTGGTTCAGGGAGTTGTGTTTACAAAATCCAGGAATGTCTGTACCAGTACATTTGGTGTTATATAGGATTCATAGTTAATAGTGAGGTAATTAAAGCTGCCCATGAATATGGTATCAGGTTGGATGGTTAGTGTTTCTAATAAGTTTAAATACATGGTATGGGTTTCCTGGGTCATAGAGGAGGACCTATAGCTTGCAAGGAAGTGATACTGAATTTTGTCTATGGTGATGTGAACATGGAGCAGCTCAAGTACATTGTCATGTTTGACCAGCCTTGTATATTTATTTTTGATGTAAATACAGACACCTCCACCTTTAGTACTTGTCTGTGCAGTAGCTGGTATAAACGTGTGGAAGGCATTATAACCTTGCACTGTTGGTGTGCGCTCTGTGGCTTTAAACCATGTCTCAGTGATTGCACAGATGTCAGCATTCTCTAGGGTAAAGAGAGCTTCCAGGGAGTGGAGTTGTTTGTTTAGACTCCTAGCACTGAACAATAATACCTTTAGATTTTCTTGGTTTTGATTTGCTATGTTGGAAGTACTTTCAGTTTGGCATTGCCTAAAAAAGGCACTATGGGGGAACACAATGTTTTAGCTAATATTTGAAAGCCTAGAGGGGAGAGGTGCAGACCATCCCTTGCAACACAGTGTGGCCTATTGACCATCTCCTTCCAAGCTGACAAATATTGTACCCACATAGAATGACACCAGAAACTTAGCCAATTATTAAAGTCAATCATCTTTTGTTTATATTGTGGCATCATCCTTGGAGAAGGTAAAATGCTGCTCAATGCTAGGCTCATACCAGCCTGAGACACATATTCTGAGAGCTCTATGATGTCTTTCTTCATGCAGTCTAAGGAGGTACTTCTCAGGTCATTTACTCCCACATGGACTATGACTGAGTCATACTGGTACTTGTGGTCTAATGACCTGAGTGCGTATGTAATGTGGCGGATCCTAGCCCCCAGTAAGCAACTGACCGTGACATTCTCCTTACTCATACTGGTGAGTGGGACATCAGTGTGTTTCATGATGGAGTTACCAATGACAAGAATGTTGGATTGTGTGCTGGCTTGCCTTATGGGCTTAGAGGTAGAAGCTCCATGAGATGTGGCTCTATGTGTTGATGTGGGTGTTGTGTTGACAGAGTGCGTTTGAGGCTGCTGAGGGTATGTGTTATGTGTATTTTGTCTAGGAGGTCTTTGTGGTTTAGGAAGGTTAAATTTAAATGCCTCAGCATATGTGTATCTATATGTCTGCTTTGAATTGTGTGTGTGATGGGTGCAGCGTGTGGACTACTGACAACCTTTTAGGCATCAGGAGTACTTTTGTGTGAGAGATTTGCCTCCAGTGACATTGTGTAAACACATCTCTCACATACCATATCAGTTTGTTTGAGAATTAACTGCTTGTCAGTAAACATGAGGCAATGTCTACATTGCCTCAGGATGCCCCTATCCACCAAGCTGGTAAGGAGACAGTGGGGAATTTCATATCCATGGCAACAGACCCTTTTTTATTGATTAGATAGCTGGAGTGAGAATATAAAGCAATGTCAAGAGTATTTGGCTTGCAACTCTGGGGACAGTGCTTATCACTGCAAATAATTTGTCCTATGTGCAACTAGGTATTGGAGAAATTTCAATCATGCCTTTACAGAAAAAATGTCACTCAAGGTGTCTGAGTCTGTACAGGGCATGACCAAACACTTAAGGGGAAACTAATACATAGACCCTGAAAATTTAAGGATGAATTATTTAGGCAGATATTCTGAAGTTAGAAACAAATCAAGCAGTACTTACTGAAAACAAAGAGCTTGTCAAAAATTATGAAAAAAGGGGAGTCGCGTGAATGGCTACTGCTTGGCTACTACTAGTGCTGGTATCACCACAGCTTCAATCTGCTTGGATACAATGCTCCTTTGCTTCTTCTCTCACCAGAAACAATACATTAGCACTAATTCAAGATGAGAACCAGGCCACCGCATGTTTGGTGATCCACTGTATTGTCCCAGATGTAGGCAAGTTGTAGCCTTTTCCTGGTAGATTCCTTTAATAGCAACCAGATCAATCAGGACTGTTAAACACAGACACTCACTGTTCAACCAGAAATAGTCAGGAATCAATGCACTCGGCTCCTTGTCTCACCAGGAGCATAATATGAGCACAAATTCCAAGCCATCACCTATAAAGCAGTTATTAGGCTTTCTAGTGATCATCAGTCTCCAGGAAATAATGCCCTGTGCTCCTTCTCTCACCAGGATAAAACAGAATCACTAATCTCAAGATGACTACTGAGAGGCAGAATGTGGGCTCTCCAATAACTGGTGGTCTTGCAATAGATGTTTAAAGGTAAGGTGAAAAAATAGGTTAATATAAACACTGCAGTGTGCACTAAGCCTTTAGATATGAAAAAGGGGGTAACTAAAGTTTCAGCTGTCAAATAGGACAGCCACTAATTTTAAAAGAGCAAGATAGATTGAAAGAGGGTAGACACTTTTGTTTTCTGGCTCTATGAAACACAGTGGGATGGCCAATAAATTTAAACAGTTGAAGGGGAGTGTTTTCACAAAATGATAATTTTGTGCTTACTCACAACAGCCAGTGAAAGGGGACAGGGGAGGGTATATGTGGTCATATTAACATAAGGGGCAGGCAACTAGAAAGAGAGCTGTGTTTAAGAACACAACAGCCACAAGGTAGGCGGGTAGGAAACATTCTGTGTGACTCACAAGAGACACAGCTGTGGTCTCTTTAAAAGTTTTAATATGCAATTAAAAGCAGAATACAAGTAAAACACAGTGAAAAGAAAACAAATCACAATATACAAAATAGAAAATACAAGAAATCAAAAGCAAACTAGCCTTTCCATAGCAGCAAGTTGTGTCAGAGCCTTGGTGGGCTTTTTCAGTAATTTTTTGTTGTTATTACTACTTAGTCATCTGCAAATGACAATATTAATGACAATCTTATTCCATTATTATCCTGCAGTCATGTTTCCTGTAGACCATTCTTCACAGGTTCTCATGACCACGTTTATCACAATCACAAACTGTCACAGTCATTGTATGCATCTCTTTCACCCCTTTATGACTTAATCTTTTTTTCTAACCATCCATTTACCGTTACAGCCATGCAAGATACTTTGTAAATTGAATTAATAACTGTTGACATCTTTTTCTATACCATATAAAGTTTACACATTTCATTATGCTATCAAAAGCTAATGACAAATCACAGGCCAGTATTTTTCTTTCACTTTTTCATCTCGTTATATTTTCTACTATCTTTTTTACTATCACAAGAATTTCAGTTACATTTCTTTTTCTTATTCCAGAGAAACCATTGATAATTACTTCAGTCAAAAGCATCATCATTCTTTTCTGAATGATTTTTTTAATAAAAAACATATAACAGGTATTCCCCAGCCAGTGTAACTGGCCTCCATTTTTTATTTCTTCTTTTTCATCATTTTCCATATAAATTGTTTTACAATTTCACAATTTTTACTCATTCTTTCATCCATTCATGTATTGTTTTCAACAGCTCCCTACTTTTCTATCTCATTCACTTCTTTATAAAAGTCAGACTCTAAACCATCTGAACCAGATACAGATTCTTCCTTCCCTTCATTTATCACTCCGTCTAACTCTTTCTTAGAATTTCTTTTTCTATTTCTTTTAATACTTCTTTTCTTATTTTTGCACTGCCCATATACCCTTTTCAACATAATTATTCTGATATATCTGTTTTAAATATTCTTTCACAATACTATTAATCTCCTCCTGTTTATATTTTAATTCACCATCCTTCATAAACTCAGTTTTCCTTTCATTACATTTTACCTCCTTAATTTATTTTATTTTATTTTATTTATTTGACATTTGTTGACAGGAAAGTCTGACTGAGCCAGAACCCTTTTTCAGCAGAGGTCCAGGAAGAAAAGCTCCACATAAGTTCAAAGTATATTTTACAAAAATGAAAACACATAGTTTCATACATAATTTTCATTACATTTTCACCCTTCATTATATACAGCTCATAAAGAGTATATATATATATATATATATATATATATATATATATATATATTTTTTTTTTTATTAGGATATTTTGTTATAAAAGTATAGGAGGATCCCAGGAGGAGAGTGGAGGGAAAATAAGTCCGGTAAGAGGGAGTTAAGGGAGAGTCTGTGAGAGCAGTATGAGGCAGTAGGAAGAGCAAGAGAAAAGGGTAAGTAGAGGTAAGAAGAGAAACACTTTTGAGTAGAGGTGAGAGTGCTAGTGATGGGTTAGGAGTTATTGAGGTTAGTATTAACTGTTCAGCAAGATAGTTATATTCAAGGAGGGTTTTTACATTGGCAAGTCCAGGAGTTTTGGAGGTGTTCTTTGAGTGATTTTTTGAATTCCAGTGTGTGGGGTTTTGTGCATATGGCCAGGGGGAGTCTGTTCCAGTTAAGGGCTAGAGTGTGATTATATACATTTGACCTATAGATTGTTTAGGTTTGTATATGTCTAAAAGTAGTTGATCAGAACTCCTGAGGTTTCTAGTCAGTATATGGAGAGAGATCACAGAGGAGATGTTTGGGCAGGAGGAGGGCTTATTTAGGATGTTGTGAATAATAGGCAGTTGTGTGGACAGAAGTTGGTGTGGGAATTCTTACCAATTTAGAGACTTGAGGGAGTGGCAATGGTGAGAGAGAGAGAGAGAGGTTTGGTTTGTTGCAAACTTGACAATGTTGTTGTAGGTGATTTCAAGTTTTCCTATTAGGCTTGTTTGCAAGTTGGTAAGGATTTACGAGCTATAGAGTAGACTGGGTAGGAGGCAGGCATGAGCAAGGGCAGTACGAGAGTCTTTATTAAGGAATTGTTTATTTCTGTACAGCAGGCATGTTTTTTGATGTTTTTTTATACAGTGTTGAACATGTAGGTTGAATTTTAGTTGATCATCCATTATGGCACCAAGAAGTTTGGTGTGAGTTTCGACATTGATGGGAGTGTTGTTAAGTGAAGTTATGGTGAAGTTGGGTTTGTGGTGGTTGAGTGATTTTAGGAGAAATAACAGGAGTCTGGTCTTTTTGGGATTAAGAATTAGCTGGTTATTGGTAGACCATTCTTCTACAGAGTTAAAGAAGTTTTGGGTGAGAGTATGCAGGTCAGACAGGTCAGAAAGGGTATTGGAGATAAAGATGATGGATGAGTCATCGGAGTATTGAATGAGGCCATACTGTGGACAGGATGTAAAGAAGATTTGTGAAGATGTTTAACAATAATGGATCAAGGATTGAGCCTTGGGGAATACCGATCTTGATGGGGAGGAAGGGAGAGAGTGTGGAGTGCCATTTGACAGAATGTTGTCTGTTTGAGAGGTAGCTAGAGAATTAGTTGAGGGTGGGGGTTCAGATGTTAAGGTCAGAGAGTTTAGAAAGGAGTTTGTGGTGGAAGATCATGTTAAAGGCTTTAGAGACATCAAGGAAGTGACAGTAAGCAAGTTTGTTATTATCTCTAGCCAGGGATATAGTGTGGGAAAAGGAGATGAGGGCAGTTGAGGTACTGTGGTTGGGACGAAAGCCAAGTTGGGTGGAGATGAGAAGGCTTTTCTGGAGTAGGTAGTTGCATATTTGTGTCTGTACACACTTTTCAGGTACTTTTGAGGGAGGAGAGAGTATAGAGATAGGTTGGTAATTAGTTAGTTCAGTGGAATTACCACCTTTGTGAATGGGTATAGTATAGATTTTTTTCCAAAGTGAGGGGATTGTGGATTTAGATATTGAGTGATTAATGAGATAGAAATGGGGTGAGCTATGGAATTTGCAGCTAGCTTAAGGTACAATGGGGGAAGTATATTGGCAGAGGGAGAGCAGGGTTTGAGTTTGGATAGGAGGCATTTGATGTAATTAGTGGCTATAGGTTTGAAAGAAAATGAGTTGTTTGGGTTAGTTGTGGTGTGGGGGGTGCAAGTGTAGTTGGGATAGCTGGATGCTGGTATAAGTTTGCTTATGGAGTCTATGAAGTAGGAATTTAAAATGGTAGCTGTTTCAGGGTAGGTGTTGTTAAGACAGAGGTTAGTTGTTGAGGGGTTTCCTGGGTGGAGGATTTGATTGATACAGTCCAAGAACTTTTTAGGGTTTTTGTTATGTGCACTCTGGGTATTAAGGTAGAATTTTTTATTTTTTATGTTTACTTGTTTTTTAACCAGGTTTCCAAGTTCTTTATAGGATTGTAGGTAGGAGGGTGATTTAGTTTTTATCCAGAGTTTCCAAACATTATCTTGTTTGTGCATGTGAGAGTGTCTGTGGATTGATTTAGCCAGGGTGAGCTGAGGGATTTAGCTCTAACTGTGCAGGGAGTGGCAAGGCAGTTGATTATATTTAGAAATATGATGTTGAATTTTTGGACTGCTTCATTTAGGGGTAGGTTTGAAAAAAGGACCAGTTTATAGAGAACAGCATGTTATTAAAAGTGTAAGGATTGACACTAGAGAGTCTTTGACATTCTTTAAATGTGTCTGACCTATTCTGATGAGGGGAAAATCTATGGATAAAAATAGGTGAGTAGTCACTGATGGAGTCAGGAAGAGTTTTAGGGTGGTGGTATATGTTGGGATGAGAGACAAGTATCCATTCAATAGTAGAGAAGGAGTTAATTGGCTTGCTAAATTGTGTGCCGGGTAGAGATTAGTTGTGTGAATCCATGTAAGTTTAAGCAAGGGGTAGCAGAGTTGGTGGTTTGGGATGACCAGTTAATGTTGTCATCCCCTAGAATAATGGTTTTGTTGGGTACATTAAGTGTGAGCCATGATAAGGTTTGTTCTAATATAGGAATGTTGTCACCAGGAGATATGTATATAATGGTTATTGTTAGAGTTTTGTGGTTGTTAAGATTACAGTTAGCAATTAAGAGTTCTGCTGGGTGAAATGAAGGGGGTGGGTTTGGAAGAGATGACAGCTTGAGGTGATGAGAGTCTAAGATGGCTAATCCATTACCTTTTGTTTGGTTAAAAGACAAAGTATATTGTAGCCAGTGGGGAGGAATGTGTTGTCTGGAATATGGGGTTTTAATTATGTTTCAGTGATTACTATAATGTCTGGGGAGTACTGGGCCATCCAAGCATGGAATTCAATTATTTTGTTCATGATGTTGCATATATTGAGTGAGTATAGGGTAAGATTCTTTGTAAGTGAGTTCGAGTGTTGTGGTATCTGATGGTTTGTAAGGTTTTTAGGGGGGTGGGCTAGATCCCGGGTTGGGATAAACATCTCCTCAGAGTAGTAGTCTGTAACTGGGATATAGGGGTGTTTGAACTGTGAGATGTTGGAAGTGATATTTCTGCTTGGTTCTTGTGTGATAAGAGAAGTATGGGGCAATTCTTATTTTAAGGGGGAGTGGGTTTGAGATGTGGAAGAGCGATGGGGACACCTTGAATGAGAGGTGTGTATGAATTTGTGAGGGATGATGAGTAGAAATAGGTGATAGGTGGATAGGATTTATTTGAGTGTGGTAAGAGGAGAGGAAGGTTAGGAGAAATAGAAGAGGTGTGCTGGCAAGTGTAAGGAGCATTTTTGGTAATAAGGAAGCAGTAGTTGGCAAGTAGTAATAGTGGATGAAGTAACTAGGCTGCTAAGTGTGAATAGCAGAATATGGAGTAGCAAGTGTACTAAGTGTGATAATATGAAGGGATTTGAGAAAATGTGAGATGAGGAAAAGAGTGGAAGATAGGAGGTGTAGGTTGTCTGAGGTACTTAGGTGTAGTAGGATCGATGTGAAGAAGGCAGTGAAAAGAAATGTGAGGAGAGGAGTTTAGTGATAGATTGTTACTGATTTTTAAGGAGGTAAATTGAGATGTGATAGTTGGATGCAGTATGTTTGGAATGAAATGGAAGTAGGAATATGGGGTAGAGCATGAGGAGGACTAGAGTAGTGGTAGACAATAGTTTGTTATAGCGGCATGTTGAATGAAATATGTAGAGAAAAGAGGTTTAAGAGAGAAGGAGAGAGAACTGGGTGGAGTAAGAGGGAGAGTGTCAGTGTGGCAGATTGAAGAGGTTGAGAGATGTGGAAGAGTGGTGGTAGGGTGGCAGGATGAAGTTAGAGTGTGACAGGCTTAGGAGGGAGGGAGGAAGGGGTGGAGTTGGGGAGGGAGTGGTCTACTTTGGGTATCTATAAATGTAGGAAGAGCAGGGGTGGTTGGGAATAGGGGTACGGTAAGGAGTGAAGTGAGTCTCAGTGTAGTGAGGGTGAATGGAGTGGGCTGAGACGAGACTGGTGGATCACAGGAAAACAGATGATCAGTGGATCCTAAAACATAACAGTATCAAGGGGAGTGCTACCAGGTTTGGAGGAGACAGCCTAGGTGTGCAGAGGTGAAATTGTTTATTTAGTTAACTGAGTCTTTGGCTAGGAAGAGAGATGAGGCAGGCAGGATAGTTTTACTTTCTGCGCACTTTCCTGATATTGGATTAATGCCTAAGGCAAACAGAAAAACTATGGGAGAGCGATACTAGCTTTGGGATTAAAAGATACAGTGGGGGTGTGGGAGAGGTGGGGGTAGTCAACTGAGAAAAGCATGTGCTTGCAAACAGCTATTGTTTAAACAGTAAGCACTATAGGCTGAAAAAAAAGCTTTTTAACACAAGTTGAGGAATGGATTATTAAGCGACTTGCATAGAGAACATATTTTTGTTCGACCAGCATAACAGCAACCGTACGGGACCAGGTAGGACTTACTTGGAGACCCAACGCCTATTTGAAAATGCTTTGTATCGTTACAAAACTTTGGAGCTGGACAATCTATATTTGACTGAGAATTTAAATAAAGGTATTGTACCTAAGGGTCTCAGGGTTTCTAAATACCCTAACCAGGTTATACCTGGTAGTGATTTTCATAAAGAACTTATTGCTGCCTTTGACCAATGTGGTATAAATATAGTCAAAGCAATTATAAAGAAAAATAGTCATGAGCTTTCTATATTGCAACAAGATATTTCTCATTATTACAAACGTATGACAGAAGATTTACTTTTTGATTCAGCCAAGTATCATGACATCCGGAGGGATGTTGACCTGCATTGCGACATGGTACTTAGTCGTAAATATAAAAAGTTAAGGAGGGATATTTTAGAATATCAGGAGGGGCGGCAGTATCCTAACCCTCCGTCCAATAGATGGCACACTTACAATCAGGCCAGTGAAGCTACATATAGATCGAATGATCCCAATCCTATTATGTTGGAGAATTCTAGGGGTGAAGTATTCTCTACGGATGAAACATCAGGGGAAGGTTTTGAGGGTGAACAGGTGTTACGAAGATCTGAACGTATACGACAGCAGGGGCAACATTCCAACGAAGATCACCCCCCTTTAGTCCGGGCTCCGCAGGAACAGAGAGGGGGTGGGGGGCCCCCTCGGGTATGGAAGAAGAACAGGGGACACAACTGGTAGTATGTGACCAGTCGTCCATTACACCGCCAGGGCAGTTTCCCTACACACCAAAGACAACTACTGTATTTACAACTACAGTGATTTTGTGATCACTGATACATGTTTCCAATTGTTTACAAAGGGTTTTAAATTTGTACCAAACAAGCGTAGTAATTTGGTACATGCAATTTTAGATTTAAAACTCTTTACACTAAATTGAACCTAGAAAATCTTTTAGGTGGCATATCTGGTACTTCTAGTTTACATCTGAGAAAATCCAGTACTTTTAACCCCCCACTACATCCTCAGCTCAAGAATCTTGAGCAAAGGATTGAGAGGAGGTTCCATAAGGAATTAGGTTCGGATAGATTCAGGGACAACCTAACTATTGATGAAAAGAATTTATTGGAAAAACTAAGTAAGGAACCTGGGTTGAGAATCATGGAACCTGATAAGGGTGGGGGGACTGTCATCATGGATGCCCATTTGTATCAGGCTAAGATGTATGATATTTTGCATGACTACGATAAGTATACTTCTGCTTCTATAAATGAGATTCATTTGTCTTATCACAAAATTGACCTGGCTATACAAGATTTATTAGATCAGGAGGTAATTGAAATGGACACCTATACCTTCCTTTCTAATTCCAATCCACGGTACCTCTATTTTCGGGATACCCAAGGTACATAAAAATTTGGAGGACCCTCCTTTGAGACCCATAGTGGCTAAGAGGGCTCCAAAACACACAGTATTTCTAAGTACCTGGATTGGAAATTAAAAGAACTGTGGGGAAGGCAAGGTTATATATTAAAGGATTCTTGGGCCTTTTTACGTAGCATACAACCTCACTTATTTGAAAAAGATGTGTTTTTGACAATCGATGTGGTTGATCTTTTCTCCGTTATCCCTAATGAGGTAGGGTTGGAATGGTTGGAGGAAGCTTTGTGGGAGTGCCCGAATATTACCAACAATGATGTCCATATCATTACCCATTTAATGGAATTGGTTTTGAAAAATAATTATATTTTCTTTGCTGGTGAGTATTTTCATCAGATTTCGGGAGTTTCCATGGGAGCTAATTGTGCCCCAACTTACGCGGATATTATCTTGTATATGTGGGAGCAAAAGTATGTCACCAACAGTTCCTTTTCTAATCATTGGAACTTTTATGTTCGATTTCTTGATGACATATGTATTTTTTGGAATGGCCCCGTGGGAGACATCCAAAAGTTTATTGATTACCTACATACCACTACCTCTTTTTTAAAATTCACCCATCAGATTTCGTTTGAAAGGGTAAATTACTTGGATGTGGCTCTTATAAAGGAGGGGGAAGGGGTAAAATCCTGTATCTACAGAAAACCTACCTTCTCCAATGGTTATTTACATTACACTAGTTCACATCCACGTTATCAAAAAAGAGGTATTCTCAAGGGACAATTTGTTCGAATATCTCGAATGACCTCTGTTGAAGAAGATTTTAGATTGGAATGTGGGGTATTAACAGCTTTGTTTTTGGAGAGGGGTTATCCCATCGAATTGATTACATCAGTACAGGAAGAGGTTAGTGCAGCTCGATATACCAGGTTTAGACCTATTTTGGGGGAGACATGTACAGGATTGGATAGGGGGACCCCTATGGGTACTACGGAAGCAAATTTTGGTAATTTTACATTTATTACCAGCTTCAGTGGTAATGCATTCCATATTTGGAGCATTGTTGACCAGGAATGGTCTATGTTCCAAGAATTTACTGATTTGAATGTCTTTAAAGCCAGGTCAGTTAAAACTATATACAAAAGGGGCCAGAATATGAAAAGGGTATTGGAAAATCAGGAATTTTGTATACCAACCTCAAAAACAAAACTGGCACATACAAATGTGGGCGTTGTCCCTATTGTAAGTTTATTATACAAGGCAGTCATTTATATTTAGAAAGTCGGGAGGGATATCAAAACCAATGGTTATTGTAATTGTGCATCTAGTGGATTGGTTTACTTGGCTATGTGTCAAATGTGCCCCGCTCTATGTTGAAAAACTGAGCGCCAGTTTAAGAGGCGCATATAATGAAAGCACAGGTATGACATAGCCAAGTGTAAAACACCAACGATTGTACAAGCATTCCACAGAATGTCAAGGGGCAAGTTTTTTGTTTTTTGCCATAGAAATGGTTCTAAAAGACATAAGAGGTGGGCCCTGGGAGGCTAGTTTGGCACATAGGGAAACTTTTTAAATTTTGTTGGAGGCCACACAGCCCCCAGGACTTAATGAGTCCATTTCTATAGTGCCTTTTTTAAAGCTAAAATCTGGATGCATTTAGTTAGGCAAATGTCATTATTTATTATAAATGTATATATCAAATTATTATTTATTTACTGTAGTATTTATACTGAATGCATTTTCATTTGTATTTTATTTTATTTATTTTATAAGAAAGTATGGATTATTTAAACAATGTTTTGCTTATATATTTATGTTTGTAATTGATTGATGGTTTTATCTAATTAATTGATTAATCCTGTGTGGGTTGATACTATTTAAAGGTGGGGTTTGATTAATGGATTTTATCTGAAGAAGTCAGTACCTTTGACGAAAACGTGTGTGTTTTGTTTGTGATATATAATTTAGCACGTTAATAAACCTTGTGGTTACTTTGCCTGTGGTCAGTACCTTATTGCGAGTAAACGTGTCCTGGTGATTCCGGCCTGGTGTAGCTGCTTTGTGGAAATTTGTATTAGTTTATTGCAGCGTTGTTCTTTTGGAATGTAGAGAAAAGAGGTTTAAGAGAGAAGGAGAGAGAACTGGGTGGAGTAAGAGGGAGAGTGTCAGTGTGGCAGATTGAAGAGGTTGAGAGATGTGGAAGAGTGGTGGTAGGGTGGCAGGATGAAGTTAGAGTGTGACAGGCTTAGGAGGGAGGGAGGAAGGGGTGGAGTTGGGGAGGGAGTGGTCTACTTTGGGTATCTATAAATGTAGGAAGAGCAGGGGTGGTTGGGAATAGGGGTACGGTAAGGAGTGAAGTGAGTCTCAGTGTAGTGAGGGTGAATGGAGTGGGCTGAGACGAGACTGGTGGATCACAGGAAAACAGATGATCAGTGGATCCTAAAACATAACAGTATCAAGGGGAGTGCTACCAGGTTTGGAGGAGACAGCCTAGGTGTGCAGAGGTGAAATTGTTTATTTAGTTAACTGAGTCTTTGGCTAGGAAGAGAGATGAGGCAGGCAGGATAGTTTTACTTTCTGCGCACTTTCCTGATATTGGATTAATGCCTAAGGCAAACAGAAAAACTATGGGAGAGCAATACTAGCTTTGGGATTAAAAGATACAGTGGGGGTGTGGGAGAGGTGGGGGTAGTCAACTGAGAAATGCATGTGCTTGCAAACAGCTATTGTTTAAACAGTAAGCACTATAGGCTGAAAAAAAAGCTTTTTAACACAAGTTGAGGAATGGATTATTAAGCGACTTGCATAGAGCCTTTGTTGCTAAGATATTTCCCTTCCAAGACTATGTAGCACTAGTCTTTCAGCCAATATTGCTGAGTGGGTAGATTTACAATCAGGTGCATTCGGAGGAAAGGAGAGAACTCCTGTTCTAATGGATGACTACTCTAAAAATAAAAGGGAGATGGTGCATAATTTTGATAGGGGTTAGGGAAGCAGAGATTAAACAACCAGTTGTGAGAAAAAAAGAAAAGAAAACTACAATAGGAGCTAGTAGGCAATACACAAAAGTAGATAGGCAGGGTTTAGAATACTGATGAACAGAAATGGCAAGTTTAAATAGGAGCTGGTAGAGGAGGAAGAACACTAGTAGAGATAGAAAGGAAAAGATGACAATATCAAAATATACTTCTTTTTACCTTTTCAAAAATAATTTCTTTCTAATAATTTTTAAGTATTTACTACTTCATACTTCCAGTAACTTCTTACAATTTTCCTTCTGTTTCCTCATAATTTTCTGTTCCTATTCTTTCCTCTCAATTCTCTCTGTCTGAAACTATTTTTTATGTTAGACATTAACCACAAATATTCTATAATCCTGTGCGAAATTGTTTTATTGTTAAATGTTCTTTCCACAATTCCTTTCTTTCTTTTTGTAAACACTCCTTATTTAGCTTATTATTTTTATTCTGTATCTCTTTTCCTTCTCTTATTATTTCTTCATTTTTTTCTCATAACTGTCTACATTGCTCTGTGGTCAGGAAAAATATTTACTTCTTCTATCCATTTTCCTCTTATCCTCTGAATATATTACATGATCTATGTATGTCATTAAATTCACCATTTTTAATGTAAATTATTTTTCCTAACTATAATCTACTAATTTTCATCACCTCTTTCATTATTTTAATATCTTGCATAATTTTGCCAGTTTCTTTCATTAAATTATTATTAAAATCACCTAATATAATTATAGATAAGTTGATTATCACTTACTTTTATCTCTTCAAACAACCTTTTCTCCTCTTTGTAAATGCATATAACACAAATAATCTCACTGGCTTTTTATTATTAAATCACACATTAATACTCTACCTACAAGGACTGCTTTCCCATTCATGATTTCACTTTTTCATTTTTGAACAAGTACTGCAATCCAAGCACCTATATCCTTTCCTGTTATTCACATTACTCTCCTCCATAATGTTAAATATTTCCCTTTTACTTCACTAAAAATCTTTTACATGCTGTAAACAAATCCAACTCACATTAATCTTTTTACACCACTCTTCTCACATCATTCTTTATGCTATTCACATTTAATGAAACCACATTAATACTTATCATTTCCTTTTTTTGCACCTTTTCTTATTCCATCTTTTATAGTTTTTCTTCTCCTCATCTTACCCCATATGAACTTTTTTCATGTGACTTTCTGACTCTCCACTAACCTCCCCTTCATCTTTTTTCTTGGTTTTCCTTACATTATATTTATTTTCAGTCAAAACTCCTTTTATTTATTCTTTCCTTGTAAGTTATCCTTCCATGATTTTGTTCACTTCTTGTGTTTCTATTTTTGCTGTATTGTCTCAGTTACCCCATTTCCATTGTTCATTACTTGTTCCATTTCTGTTTCTTTAACAGTTTTTCACCTTGGTCTCCATCTTCTATTTGTCCACATTCATTTTTCACTACTCCCTAATTCATCTATTAATAAAGGGCAATCAGACAAATCTGCTCACCCCCTCACATTTTCTATGATTGGTCTGAATTTATTCCTTGAATGACCAAATTCTCCACATTGCTCACACTGCTTTTTGTTACAATTCTGTATAAGATGTGGCAATATAAATAAATAAATAAATAAATAAATAAAATAAAAAAAATATGCTTTTGGGTTATTCCAGTATTTCATATTTCCCCTCTTTCCATTCACCACAATTACATTGGATACATTATGCACTTCCCTTATTTTGCATTCAAAGCAATAATACCTCCCAGGTACCCATTCACAGTTTGCTTTCATCTTTTTTTTTTTTGTTTTGTTTTTCATTTTTTGACATATTTTTGAAAATTATGTTTCAATCCATTTAAATCTATGTCTGAAGTTTTTAATTGTACTGTTTTTTTAATTGCATATTTAAATTCTGATAACTATACTCATTCCATGGACTTACAAAACATTTTTCACGTTAATTTATGAATTGTTCTGTTAATGAAAAAATTCAAAAGTCACTTCAGAAAACAATTCTGTCCCTAAATGGTCCTCTAATATCTATTACTTTAAATCTTAGTGGTGTAAAAATATTGGAAAAATAAAGTATCTGTCAATGAATTTTTCTTAATTTTTATCAGCATTTTTCTTCTATATGTTGACTTTTGTTACACATTCTCTTAATGAATATTCTCTTGATTATTTTGTACCTGTTGTTATTTACTTCCTGCAGCTACTGTAGCATATGACACCATTTAAACAGTAAACTTCTTTATTTTGCTCTTCAGTGTGTTCTGTTTCAGTAATGCTCACACATTCTTAAAGCCAGGTACTCTAACAGTTGGATATTCTCACTCTTTATATCTGCCGTACTGCTTCTCCACTTTGTAACTTGTTTCCCATGTTGTTTCATCTCTACTTCTGTTTTCTTCCACTCCAAACAACTTTTTGAGTGCTACACTCTACTGCATCACTTCATCTTTTCCAGGTTTATTTTCATTTACATTAAGGCTAGCATTGCAATACCTACTGAAGCCAGAACCATGACCTCTGTATCACCATTTTTTACAGAAAAAATATTTTTTTCCACTCCAACATCCTCCATGAATTGTTTGCAGCCATTATCAAAGGGATCTCAAGTCTGAGCAGAAGCCTTCCAACACAACATATTGGCTTAAAAGAGTAGGGGGTCATTCATTTTATGCAAAAATTATAAAAGAGCACATTTTTACATATTTACAAATTTACAAATGGACAACCAATTAAGTGAAGTAACTGTTTTTTTTAAATGCCAGCTAGGTTGGGGCAGCAGTAAGCATCTCTGAGTACAGTCTGCAACTCAAAAAGCCACTTCTTTGTTCAAGCTAGATGCTTCTGCTTCAACACAGGAAGTATCACCTAACCTATTTTCTGATTTTCTTCTCCTCTCTCACAATTCACTGAAGATTGACCCACTTAAAAACAAATGTATATACAATGTTTTTTCTATGTAATTAGTCTGAACTATTCTGTTATTGCTTATATTTCTGAATTTTGTTGTTTGTGAAATGTTTTTTATTTCTCCAGGCTGAGACTGAAATTGGTCAATATTGATCAGTGCACTGCCCTGATAAACAAAAATAAATACGTAAATACATCATCATCTTCTTTCGGCTGTTCCCCTTAGGGGTCGCCACAGCGGATCACCTGTTTCCATCTCTTTCTGTCCTCTGCATCTTGCTCTGTCACACCAACCTCCTGCATGTCCTCTCTCACCACATCTATAAACCTTATCTTAGGACTTCCTCTTTTCCTGTCACCTGGTAGCTTCATCCTTAGCATCTTTTTCCCAATATACTCAGCATCCCTCCTCAGCACATGTCCAAACCAATGTAATCACCAATACGTAAATACATAAATGTATAAATTGAGACTAAAATTTCATTTTGTAATCCTCCAGATTATAGAGTACAAATTACAACCATTTCACCATTTGTTTTCATTCGAAGTTACTTCTTCCACACTGTGTGCATTCACACCTTTTGCCATACCTGTCCACTTGGCCATCTTAGACTTCCAAACTGCAAGAAGTAGTGGACATTCCCTACTGCCATGGCCAAACGTCTCCAAGTCAGTATGAAAACCTCCTTTGTCTCCACTGAAAAGAGGACACTAGCTTAGTTGGACTAATACAGTCAACAAAGAGTAATTAAATAAAAAAATAAAAACTAAAATATCTGTCCCCTATACTCTTTTCCAGTTAGGCTAATCATCAAACATAATGCACCCATTAGCATGTATGTCACATGAGAAATCAAAAAACGTAAGGCAGAGATTTCTAACAAAAAAGCATCTCTGGCATTAAAATCTCAGTTCCCAGGAAAGGCTGGAATCATTATCAATGTATTTGATGTCATATAGTCTCTTGAATGGAAACCTGTGCCTTGCGTTCTTTGCCAACAGGACCCTATTATCCATGACATCCTCCATCTTGATATATCACAGAATGTTGTGAGCACTTGAATAAGAGATCTCAACTTACATCAAGTAATTAACGTAAGTAAATTGTTCATCAGCCAGCATCTCCCCTTGTTCTAGAATAGTCTCCTCTAGCATGTCAAGCAATGTGACTCCATGCCAGCCTTCAAACATAGCTTAACCAATGGGATGAGTACCCTAAAATGCACTCTGGGACGTATAGAGCATGCTGTGCTTTTAAAGGTTGCTAAAGACCATGGGGATATTAACAAGGCATGTATGGACTATGACTGAATAGCCTTCTATTTCCTATAATTCTGATGATTTCTATGACACCATAACTCTCATGAAAACTACCATGGAAGCATCTCTGGAATCCATTGCCTCCTGATGACATCCACATGGAAGCCACGCATCATGCCAGCTGTGTCCATGTTAGCATCTGTAGCTGTAGACCGATCCGGGATTATAACCCTGCACAAGTGTCAATTGCTGTCAAGAGCTACCTGTACATCTAGGGATAGCTGAAAGGGTCTATATCATATGAGCGAAACACACAAATTGCGAATGCTCGTAATATCAAACATATCGGACCTTGAAGTGCTTTTTCTCAGATTGCGGTACAGTGAAGAATGGGATATTTGCCCCTTTCTCACTTTAGTGTGATTTTGGAGTTGGAATATATATTTAGCTGGGGGTATAATAGGAAGTTTGAGGTCCGGTACGTTCGATATTATGAGCGTTCGCAATTTGTGCGATTCGCTCATATGATATAGACCCTAGTTGAAACACTGGACAGCATGAGAACTTGTGGTAACCATTTGAAATGATGGGATCCGATAAAGTGAATTCCGAAATAGGGAGACTGAATGGCAGAAAGAACAAGCTTACATAAACTAAGTCTACGATGCCATTTTTTGGAATATTCCCTTTTCTCTGAGGTATGGTGATCTAGGAGTTGTATACCTAAATATATATATATCTATATCTATATATATATATATATATATATATATATATATATATATTCACTTTATATCCTCAAAATACTGAAATATCGAAATTCAGTATTTCGAAGCTATAAAGTCAAGTTTTTGAAACAGCGAAAACTCAGAAGCGTGAAATTCTCGCACACTGGAGATTTTGAATTTCACGCTTCTACTGCGCACACACACACACACACACACACACACACACACACACACACACACACACACACACACACACACACACACACACACACCATCCTCCCCACACACAAACACAAGCTCTCTACTATTTATAAACACAAAAAAACAAAGTAGCTGTAATCTTCTCAAGACTTTTGTGTTAGCGCTTTCGTCAAAGTGAATCCATATATATATATACACATACATATATATGTGTAAGTCCCAGAGATCAGGAGGTCTGGGGGTTTGGGGGGTGCTTACCACCTCTGCAAAAAGAAGTTTTAAGGAGAAGAACAGTTTTTGATACTCATTCTTCTCCTGTGTTTTCATTTTTTTTTTTTTGCTTGTTTATGGCTTTTTGACACTTGGCATTTTTAGTGCCATCATTTTAATGGGGAGGTGCAAACATACCTCAAAGTTGGTCAAAAAGGGTGACATGTTTGAGCTTCTTCATGTCCAAATTAACAGAGATACAGTCCCATATCATATCCTTCCAAGCTAGAGAGCACCACCCCATGAATGATGAAACCAATAACTCATACTTAGACATACAGAAAACACATCATTCCACCCAGTACCATATTCATGGGGGATTTAACTACCTCTCTATAAACTAGGAATCTTGCATGACTCCAAACCTGCAGACCCTGAGATTGCTGGCTTTTGTAAACACAAACACCCTAGACCAGTTATTCCATTTGCCCATTAGGATTGCAAACATACTAGATATGGTACTCACAGATATGATAGAATGCTGCACCCCCCCCCACCACCACCACCACCAGTGTAGTGTCCTTGCTGGTAAAGTCGGACCATGAAGCTGCCTCCTTCAAAATAAAAATCAATGCTGTATAAGGCAAACAACAAATTATTAATAATTACCTGACAGAACTTCAAAGTCGCTCCACTGCAGGAGAACACAGCTGCCTATGCATAATTGTACACAAAAGCCCTGTACAATCATGTTAATAGATTCCAGAAACAAATCCAGAAAACTTAAAAAACAAACCACCCTTGTGGAATTTAAACATAAACAGACTGTATAACACAAAGGAAAAAGTCATAGCTAAAATTAGGAAGTGCAAAACAAGAAGTTTGAAGGAGAAGGGTGATTTTCAAGATTCATTCTTCTTCTGTGTTTTTTTGGTCCTTTTTTTCAGCTTGTCAGCACCTGGTATTTTAGGAGCCGACATTTCTATAGGGACCCATATGGCTGGCAGCCTATCCTATGGTGTTTACACAAATGTCCAATGAACTGTACTTTCTGCTACCACAGGCCCAAGAGAGCAGAGGCAATGCTGTCAGATACATGGCAGTGCCCTCGGATAGGGACAGTGAGTCCCCATGTTGTACATGCTGTACAGGTGTAGGTGAGACCATGGACAATGGATGTATGACCACCTAGGAGGGAGACAGACAGTATTGATGCATCCTGAGACCAGGACTTGATCTGTGTGTTGCCTTCACTATCAGACCCTGCATAGATGCTATTCTCAGTATTTATACTACTCCAGCCTCCTACCCCAGTAACATGTGATGCTTGGTGTTGTGGATGGAAATGGCAAGTAGATACATGCAAGAATACTTGTGCTGGTAGTTCCCTGAGACTGAACACCAAATATCTTTATAAGGCAAACATGCAATGATGATTGTGTGCTCCATAAGTCAATCTGTGTTATGGCTATTAATCTAGCTGGTCTTCTTGTGAGATCCAAGGACTTTTAAGACTGCCAAAATCTGTGTCCACCCCTCCTGTTATGATACTCATGTTTTCATCATTTCCATGCAGAGATACCAAGGGTGAATCATTATTCATGAGATTTGCAGTGGGAATTGGGACCCTCTAGTTGCAGGCCTCTCCATCACTATGCTGCATACTTTCTGTGACACCTGCCAAATTATTCATTGTTATGCTTGTAACATTGTTGTGCGGTTCCTTCAATCTACAGCAATGATGTCATGGGACACTGTGCCTCACATGTGGTCTTGTAGAGGCTGGCTGGTATTCCTCATCCTAACAGGCATTACCCATAAGTTCTTACTGCCTGTAACAAGTCATTATTTCCTGGTACAGCTGAAGTTTTCTGACTTTTGCCTCCTCCTCCTCCTCCTCTGAAGGACAACATACATCAAGGAATAAAGGAGACCATAGTTATGTATGTGTATGTATGTGTATATATGCACACATATCATACTATTTACTGGTACTTAAGGCACAGAACATGCAGAAATCCCCATTTAAAGTGTGACTGACATGTTGCAATTTTGTTTTGGTGTATATCTGTGGTGATGGCTGCCAATCCACGTACCCTATGGACAGCATCTTCTTGTTCTGCTAAGGTGAGTAAGATAATTGTGTACCTCAGGCATAGCCAGTTAGGGGAGTAGGACCTAACAATGCAGCTGACTGGGGAGACTGTCATCCTTCATACTGGTGAACAGTGTTGGTACCATTGACCTCTGATACTGCCACCTTGAAGATCTACGATTGAGGGAATCAGAGGTGAGGCATGTGCTGTGAATGGTATTACATCTGCCATTTTTATTATGTTTGGTATTGTAGTTTCCAGTGTTTTCTGCCTTTCAGTTTAAAACTGCTAATAAAGTTTGATTCATCTACCAGATGCCAAGATATACCACAATGGCTTCTAATAGTGACAGTCTGTCTGTTACATGTCCTGGTGGAAGATATTTTGTAGTGACGCTGTAACGTTGTGGCTCAGAAAACATGATCATGCATATCTAATTACTTTTGGTTTCGTATATTCTGTCCAGATAGGATCCCAGCTAGAGTGGTCAGGCCAATAAAGCTACTTAACACCATTCTTGATCAGTAGCTGACATTTAACTACCATGTCAAATCTGCTTTACTTAGAACAGATCAAAAGCAGGGTCTGTACAACAACTTGCTCAGATTTACTGTCTAATCTCACCTGCCTTGAGTATTGTCAGCCTCTATTAAGTTTAAGCATCAGATATAGATGTTAACAATATATTTGTGAAATGTACATCCTCCAGGGCTAATCATTGTATCTCACTCAAGACTTCAGTTTATTCATTAACATGATATACTGAAGAAATATTCATTCTAACCTGTAGTACATGAACACATTAATGAAGTTATACATTCCTGCTTAAAATCATAATACTCATACCATACTCAAACATCATCCTTCCGTAGTTATTTTGAAGAATCAGTATCTTCTATCATGTTTAAATTGTGATTGTTGTCTTTCTCTTATTTGACACATACTTTCATTTCTTAACATTATTCTGTTATTTTGTGTCATTCAATGACAACTATATTTTATTCTTCTCTTCTGATTGCTAGAGGTGTCATTTTTATGCTGGTCAGTCAATATCCTTGTGCATACAGAACAGCATCAAGTGTAGGGTGGGAGGGGCTGCCTGGGTGAAAGCAATCAGAAGATATGATTGGTGTTTTTGTATAACTGCCAATAAGCTCCAAATTTCTTCCAGCAGTAATGCTGCCTGGAGCAGTAAAAACATTTAAGCATCTACAATTGCTGACGAGGAATGCAGTTGCTTAAATGAGAAAGATATTTACTGTGTTTTATCAACTATAGCAAAGAGCACCTTACTACAGTTCAACAAAGTTTTAGTTACATTTTGGACATAAAACTATACAAATTGTGCAGCAAGGAGCTTTGCTTAACTGCAACAAAGACAGCTCTGAAGCAGCTTGTACCAAAAAAAAAAAAAAATTATTGTCATCAGCGTGATTTGAAGACTTTTTTTGTTTGCTCTAAACTCTGTGGTATAAAAAAATATTGCCCTCAGCCTGATTTGAAGAATTTTTTATTTTTGCTCTAAACTCTGTGGTATGTTCACTTATAAACTCTGCATATATGTTCACTTATAAACTCTGCACTCCTGTGTATGTCTCTCTCTTATGAGCATACATGTAGTCAAGCTCAATCTCTATTTGCTTGGGAACTCTGAACTGAGTTTGGTGGCTTCATGGATTAATAGAGTATCAGTACCATGCAGCATCAACGCAACTTATTTAAACCATTTGATTTAACTGCTTGAGATCTTAAGATCTATTCATATTATTGGACTTCTATCAATCTGGTAATATATTCATACCTAGCATTCATTTTGATCATGTCCAACAAACGAAATGTAATATCTTTAAAAACCCTTTATCGGTATGAAACCAAATCACATTAATAATGAGCATTGTCTTCATTTTTTTCAAAAAGCACCTATGATCTTGGTTATATAGTAGACACAGAGTGAAAGTGTTTTCTTTTAGGCCTATACTGAATGCTAGATTATAGGTTCATAGGTTCATAGGTTCATACTAGGCTATCTGCCCTAGGGCATTTATAAGCCTAGCCAGAATGCGTTTGGCTTTCGCCACCCATTTTAAATTAATTTTGCTATGCCCTTTTTTGAGGTTAGTATACTGTGCCTCTGTCTAACAGTGACACAGAAGTGATACCCAGGGTAAACCTACGATCACCCATCCACTCATCAAGATTCCTCTTGAAGAGAGTCAATGAGGGACTCTGCCTAACCTGGACTGGGATTTTATTCCAGAGTGAAGGGAGCCTCTGGGTTATGAATCTGTCCCTCGAGCATGTCCTATTTATTTCAGTGCAGAGGTTCAAGTCTCTCAAGCACGTAGCTTGATGGGATTTGGATTTTCTGAGGTGCAGCATGTCCATTAATTCAGGGTTGGACATGGCTTTATACGTCAAGCACAGATCGCCTCTGAACAGGCGGTATGCCACTGAGTACAGCTGGAGTTTCTTTAACCAGGCAGCATATGGCATCTGGTTGAGCCCTTTGATCCTCTTGGTGAGGTACTTTTGGGGTCTTTCCAGTTGCTGCAGGTGTCTGGTAAGGTACATCCCAAAAGGGGCATTGTACTCAATTATGGGCCTGATGAGGGATGAGTAAAGAGGCACGATGACCTCCCCTGATCTAGATGTGAATCCCTTCATGATTAGGTGGGCTATATAAAATGTTTTTCTAACCACTTTGGCCATGTGGTTGTCAAATGAGAGATTGCTATCAACTTGGGTCCTCAGGTCCCTAATTACTTCTTCTGTACTTAATGGATTACCACCTATGTGGTAATTTGTGGGCACTTTGTTTTTGCCAAAGGGGGTGACTATACACTTTTTGGCGTTTAGCTTGAGTCCATGGCTTGTCTGTTTCTATGAGGCCCTTTTGGAGGATGCATGTGTCGGCTGGAGAGTTGATTATGGCCCCAGTTTGCAGTCATCTGCGAACTTGGTCAGCCACAGTCCTTCCGTGTTGGCCTGTACCTCCGAGAAATATATACCTAACAAGAGAGGTCCCAGGACTGAGCCTTGTGGGATGCCACTTGTAACTGGTTTGGAGTCTGACATGGCTCCAGCAATTCTAACCATGTGGGTTCTGTCCTTGAGCCAGGGGTTTATATTTAAGCTGGTGAGCTTTTCTATAATGCCTGAGTGGGGTATTGTATCGAAGGCTTTTGCGAGGTCCAGGTAGGCTGTGTGGACCACCTTCCACTCGTCAATGGCCTTGATGACTGTTTCAAAGAAATCAACCAGGTTTAAGAGGCAGGATCTGCCCTTAACAAAGCCAAACTGGGTAGGATCCAGTGTCTGTAGGTCCCCAATATCTTTATTTATGAGGTCCATGATGATCCTTTCCATAGCTTTGCAGACCAAGCTAGTCAGGCTTATGGGGCGATAGTTTCCAGGATCTGTTGAGGCACCACCTTTGTGGAGAGGGACCAGTGTTGCTGTACGCCACTTTTTGGGTACATATCCTGTAGTAAGGCTGAGATTGAACAGTAGTTTTATGTTTGGGTTTAGCTCTTCTTGGAGTTCATGTAGGACACAGCCCGGGACACTGTCTGGTCCCATTGATCCCATGTTTTTTGCTTTGGAGAGGGCGGCTCTTACCTGAGCATCTGAGATGTCAGGGGGGCAGCACTCTGCTGGGATAGATATTTGCCCTTTTGGTGGGGAGGGGGGGAGTTTGCACTGAACTTGTCAGCTAGGATGTTGGAAATGTCTGTGGGTTCGGTGTATTTTTTGTCATTTTGGACTAATTCTGAGCATATCTGGGAATTACTACCCAGGTTCCTAACATAACATAACTAAAGAAAGCCTTGTGATTATCCTTAGTGTCCTGTGCAATTTTTCTCTCAAAGCTGGCCTTAGATGATTTTATGAGTGCCCGTAGCTTTTTGCTAATACTGATCAGAGATGCCTTCCCTTTTTGTGATTTTGCTCTATCATTTAGTAGCTTCCTTCTTCTATTGTATAGTTTGTTTATGGCTGGGGTCCACCAGACAGGACGTCTGCCTTTGGAGGATTGGGTCTTGGTTTTATTTGGGATCGCATGATCCATGCATTCCTGAAGGTGTTCATAGAATGCATTTATAAAGGATTCTGCGGTCTGGGTCGTATTTTCCACAGGGGGCTTTGAAGGATTCCACCTTGGTTTTGAGGAGTGTGAAATTTGCTTTAGAGAAGTTTTTCACTGTGGTTTTCTGGGCAGGGGGTGGGGTCGGGATGTGAATATCCAGTGAGATTAGTTTATGGTCTGATCTTACCAGTGAGGGATACACTTCTGGTCTGGAGCATAGAGTCCCCTTGTTGGTGATGATCAGGTCCAGTATGTTTTCCCCTCTTGTGGTAGTGGTAACAAGTTGTTCCATAGCATTTGAGTTTATAAATTCTAGGAACCTTTGGGCTAGGGTGTTTGAGCTAGAGTAATGCTCCCAGTCTATGTTTGGGTAGTTGAAGTCGCCCAATATAATGGTGTTTGGAGAGACCTTCATATTTTCCAGTGTTCCCAGGAAGGACGAGTGGGGTTCCTGGGTTTTGGAGGGTGGTCTGTAGTAGGCTATAAACTGGAAGGCAGTTTTACCCACTGTTAGTTGCACTTGGATAGTCTCTGATGCTTCGTGCTGTGCCACCAACCTGGAGGTGTGGGTATCTTTGACGAATATTGATACTCCCCCTCCTTTTGTGGGTCGGTCCAAGTTTTGGGGCTGAAAAGCATGGTATGAGGTATAACCTGGTAGTGCTGGGGTGCTCTCGGGAGCCTTGAACCAGGTTTCTGTTATTGCACAGATATCGATGTTCTCCATGCTAAGGAGAGTTTCGAGTGCCTGCATCTTGAGGTTTAGACTTCTGGCGTTGAGTAGCATTATTCTTAGTTTCTTATCCCTTGTGATACCTATGGAGGTGGGTTTGTCTTTTGAGCCTTGCCTAAAAAGGCACTATGGGGGTAGCAAGAGCCTTTGCCAATATCCGAAAGCCCAGGGGTGACAGGTGCAAGCCGTACCTAGTGAAGCATCGTGGCTTGTCGAGCATGTCATCCCAGGCTGACAGGCATTGGATCCCCTTTAAATGACACCAATACTTAAGCCAATTGTTGAAATTGATCATCTTGTCTTCATATTGTGGCATCATTCTTGGTGAGGGTAAGATGCTACTCAAGGTCAGGGTCATACCGGCGTGGGCCACATGCTCAGAGAGCTCCTCTATGTCTCTTTTCATGTAGTCCAGGGAGGTACGTCTCAGGTCATTCACACCAGCATGGACAATGACTGAGTCATATTTGTACTTGCCTTGGAGTGACCTGAGTGCTTGTGTTATGTGGCGGATCCTAGCACCCGACAGGCAGCTCACCGTGACCTTCTCCTTGTTCAGCCTGGTGAGCGGGACATCAGTGTGCTTGATGATAGAGTCACCTATTACAAGTGTATCAGGTGTGTTGTTTAGCCTTAAGGGCTGTGACTGTTTGGCACACTGGCTTTGTGAGCTATGTGTTGCACGTGTTTTATTTTGGGGTAGCGGTTGCTTGGGTGTCTGCTTTGGAGGTCTCTGCTGCTTAGGCAGATTTTTATTTAAAGCCTCCGAGTATGTTTTTGTGTGTTTATGTGTTTGGTTTGCTGTCATGGTAGGTCTATGTGAGACGGGAATTGTAGTGAGTGTGGTTTCCTTCTTCTCCTGACTGGTTACGCCAGTACTGAGTTGAGAGAGCTTAGCCTCCAGTTTGGCTATATGGATGCATCTCTCACATGTGTTGGAATTTGTTGGGAGAAGAGGGTTGTCTGTGTACATGAGGCAGTTGTAACATTGCCTCAAGATTCCCAGATTCACCAGCTGGACTGGAGAGGAGATTGACAACTGACCTTTGGACATGCTAGAATAGTATTGGGAATTCCTTTGTAATTGAATAAGGGCCAGTGGGGAACAAGGTACTCAAGGGGAGTTTGTGAGGGTGTAGTGCTTTTAATTTTTTAGTGCTGACTTATATAATTGCTTTAGTGAACAAGTGCCAGGTAACTTAAATGCAATGTGTTACAGGTAACTTAAATGCAAAAACGACAAACAGTAACTTTCTTTTAAGTGAAACAAGGAAATAAGTACAGTAAGCAATGCAGATATCACCAAGGATCCACAGAAGCGCTGAAAAGCCACATTTTAGGTGGAATTAGCATTTCAGGGAAATAACAAGCAAACAAACATCAAGCATACAAACAAAGCTAGATTCAGCAGGCCTGGATCTAGTCTATGCTACAGCAAACAAGGTGTACCAATTTCAGTAAGAAACAGATGAACTATGTAGGCACTATAAGCCTTTAACCAGAAATTCCCAGCTCAGAAGGGCAGAGTCCAGCCTCTCCTCCCACAAGAGTGCAGACCACGAACCTTCTTAATGTAAAATAACTGGCCTGAAGCCCAAGTGCTTAAACCAGAACTAATACACTTTTAGAATAACAGACACTGAGCCCTCAACAATATAAATTATGTCACATAGGTTGTGTGCAGTACTGCATTCTTGTAATTTCATCTTTGATATTTGTTGATTTTCCAGAGATGTTTCCCTGTGATAATAATGCAGAGCTGTTTTGAAAATGTGTTATGCAACTTCATGGCCAACATATGCTTTTGAATACATAAATAAATTAAGTTTTTGGAATGACAAACATTGTTTAATCTGAGAAGTTTGGAAGATCACATAAAAGATGAACTTGACATTCTGTAACCTAATCCAAAAAGGAAGACTAGCTGCCATACATAATTACAAGGTTGTACTTTCTCTCCATGCCATAGAGCTGCTAGCATTCAGGGAAGGTGGTTAGCTGTTTTGCACTTACAAAGTGATAAACACTTTGCCTATAGTCACTTTTATATTGAAAGAGTTTATCACTATCTGTTCTGCCATTTTTAAAGACAGCCATTTGTCATAATGAACTTGAGCATCTTGATCAAGGACAGAAGAGTGACACAGATGAGTACCATCAGCATAGAAAAAAAATCTACTGTAAGCATCAGTTCAATCTAGCCAATAAATAGTTAAAAACAGATTTCTCTTCACTTAGATTAATTTGTCTGTTTAAATATATATATATATATATATATATATATATATATATATATATATATATATATATATATATATATATAAGTTTCACTTCAGAATCCTGAAATATCACAATCCTGACCTTCATAATCCTGAAACCCAAAATCCTGAAAATTCAAAATCCTGAAAACTCAAAATCCTGAATCCCAAAAGACTGAAAACACACAGGATACATATACTGACTTTAGACAACACAAACCATATTACATTCCACCAAATATAAGCAGGGGGGGCAAACCCCCCTGCACCCACCATGTGGGGGGATGTACCCCCCACACCCCCTGCTACTTAAATATATCAACTCCAAGATTGCACTTCACTACACTATCATGAGTTATGTTGTAGTATAGCAAGTTAAAAGGGAACATTACTAAGGTTCCAACAGGCAGTCATGAAACGTGTGATGGTATGTGTGCCATTTTTTCTGTGGAGTGCAATCTTGGAGTTCATATATTTAATTAGCAGGGGATGTGAGGGTGCAACACCCCGCATGGGGGGTGTAGGGGAGCTTGCCCCCCCCTGCCCATACTTGGTGAAAAGTGCTATACTTTGTCTTGTATGCATTTCTGTGTGTCCTTGTACTGTAATATTGTCATTCTTTGTGTCCTGTATATTTTCAGTATTTTGGGATTTAGGATTTTGAGTTTTCAGGATTTTTAATTTTCAGGACTTTGGGCTACAGGATTATAAAGTTCAGGATTGTGATATTTCAGGATTCTGAAGTGAAACCATATATATATATATATATATATATATATATATATAAGGTCAAACAGTATTATTACATATTTTCTATTTTTAGGTTGGGATCTTTTTAAAACATCTTTTCCATTGTTTTATTATACATTAAGTAAAATGTATTTCAATATTAATGATTTTATGTGTATATTAATGTGCTACAATGTATTCTTTGTTCAGCTTACAGGAGGAGTATGTGGTTTAGTCATTGATGTTGGTGAACTGGTTAAGTCTTCAATAAATTTAGCCAAGACAGAAAAGAATGAAGCCAGCAGCATTCTCAGAGATGCAGCAGACTCTATTAATGATGGCGTAATATACATCAGAGAAAAAATCAACATTGTAAGGTATGTTACATGATGGACTTGCTATATCTACTATATCAAGGACTCATTAAAGCAATCTTATGCTCACAAACTGTGAAAAAAAAAACAAGCATGAGGTGAAAGAGATTTACTTCAAATTAACATTTCCACTTGCAACATTTGATCTGTAAATAGAAAGAGGGTTACATTAAACTGCTTACATACATGCAGGTTGATGATTCTATATCAAATGTAAAGGTGTAAAGACCAACGCCATTCCTTCTGAATGTAAATATACAAAGCATTTTGCTCTAAATGTAATATGACATTAACAAATTATTAAATGAGGCAATATTACATATGTTTTGTAGGAAAAAGCCCTCTGCATCCCTCCATGAGGGAACATCTTCTGTTCACAACTTTTGAATGTTCTAACTTTGGGTCTGTGTATCATCAGTATAAAATCAATATACATGTACCTGATGTTTATACACAGCTAAGTATTTCTCTTCTTCTTCAAGTCTGCGTAACACTGGAATTAAATGTAATAGTATAGAGATGCAGAAAACCTTGCACCACCCCCCTCCAAAAAAAAAAAACAAGGTTAAGATAAAATGCAGTAGTTATTAAGTTAGAGTCTAACTACCATTTGCATTATACCCTTCACTATTCTGATATGAAACTGTATGTTATCACCATACCTATAGGACAATTAAAAAAACTGCTGACTTATAGGTGTCTTCACCAATCCTACCTAAAAATAAATAAATAATAATCAGAGCTTGTGCCACTACATAACTGAAGGAAAATAGGCTTTGTGCTTGCATTACATAAATTCACTGGATTTAACATGCACATTTATTGAAACCTTAGCATGTTTAAATAATATTTCAGTATGAATCTCTTCAAAATAGAAATAAAATATTATGGGGTACATTCAGAGACAAAGTCTGCACTGTAAAGTGGACTAGAAAAAAGTTCCATTTGATTCTATAAGCAAACAGTAACACACACACAGACACATACACACACACACACACACACACACACACACACACACACACACATGCACACACACACACACACACACACACACACACACACACACACACACACACACACACACACACACACACACACACACAAACAACCTAGCTCTTTTCTATTATTAAGGCTTCAGAAACAGAAGCAGTAAAAAACAAACTTACCTTTCAAAGGCTTATACTTAAATTCATGTGACAAATTTTAACCAATCAATACAAAATACAAAAACAGTTGGTATTTTGAAAATGCAAAGTACTTCATAAACCCCGGGATTCATGAAGCCTGCGCCAGGCGCAGGCATAACGTAGGCAATATAACACCAAATATGGCCGTCGAGCGATTCAGGTACGATCCAATTCCATGTGCACTACCGGCGTACACCAGAACTGCGCAGCCCCTGGCTTAGGTATGCTAATCACCCCATGTGCAGTGTCGCACCATGCAAATGAAGGCATATAGCGATTCATGAAGTGGTGCAGGCGTAGCGTAAGCCCACGGAAATGTAAACCAAAAAACATGGTTTACATTTTCCCAAACAGAACATCGGAGCTATGGAAGAGGGCCAGACCCAGGTATCACAACATTAACATATGCCAATGGTGAAATACACAGTCAATGGTATAAGAAAAGATGCACAACATGTAAATAACAACATTTAATGTCATGTCGACAGTAACGCACAGCACAACTTCAGGGCATGTGTGCGGAAGCTGTAACATAAAGAAATAATATAAAAATGTCATAAAATCGCAACGTAATAGAAATCAGGTTTACAGCATAATACACAATGGTAGGCATGGAACACCACAACCAAGGTGCAAGGGTTGCTAAGGGCCTGCGATAGTGTTCGGCGCGGTAACTATGAATTAGTAGTCAATGCCATGCAAATGAGGCAGATAATACTGAATTGCAAATGTCCCGCCGGATGAAGGTTGTACCATACAGTGCAGCAGTATAACACTGAGGAGTGGCTCAGAGGAAATACATGACATCAGCAGAGGGGTGTGCCACTGTAGCAGTAAGCACATTGGAGCAATGCAAATCTGGCCTGTCTGTTGCTAAGCAAAGCTGCAGGACAGGGGTGGGGAGGAAGGTATAGAATCGTTTAGCTGAGAGCACACATGGTGCCCAAAAGCGCATGTGTATGGGGATGAAAACGTGCCCAAAACCCAGTAATCGGACGCACGCACCACAAACTATAGCACAAACAGGAAGGTCATGGGAAGAAAAGAAGGAAATGCGGAAGTAGGGTAATTGGAGTACTAATGAGCAATCAACACCAATCAACCCACGATGGCCATTCGACGGCAGCTGACAAGTCTGCTTGCAGAAACCTGCAAAACAGGATAGGGGAGGCATTGGAATGCAAAGAAAGGAGGGGAGGTATTGGATTGCAAAGATAGGAGACCTGACACAGCAGAGCAAAGCAAACCGACAGCAGACCGGCAGTAGCACACATAATGCAAGATACGCCAGGTCCAGGAAAGTACAAATGAAAGTAGGATGCAGGATGCACGCCAGAAAATGGTAGGTGCAATGTGCAGAAATGTAAAGGGAAGGTCCAGAGATAATCCACGGCAGGCAAATGTAATTCAACACCAAAGGCACCACAATAGTAGTTCCGGCAGAAAAACACATAAGATACCCTGTAGCTACGATCGTACATACACACCCTATGACATCATCGGTGTTCACAGCACAATAGTATAAAGTGTGAAAGCACCCGACACACACCTGTGTATTCCCAAACACTGCACCATAGGTGTAAACACACGGGGAAATTTTAAAATGTACATGTTGGGAGCTGCCATAGCTGTGATTCATCAGCATGTGTTAGAGACTGACGGTGTTGTGGAGGATGATGCCGACAACCACCACAGGCCTCGGAGGAGAAGGAGAGTGTTCAGACCAAGGGTAACCTACCAGGGGCTACATGACCTGGAGATAGTAGAGCATTACAGGGTGGACAGGGACATGTTAC
Source organism: Protopterus annectens (assembly GCF_019279795.1). NCBI lineage: Eukaryota > Metazoa > Chordata > Ceratodontiformes > Protopteridae > Protopterus > Protopterus annectens. The sequence goes on along the minus strand of NC_056741.1, from coordinate 340,675,306 downwards.
AGCAAATAGTGGAGCTGTGCCGGCCACGCCTGAGAAGCAGAAACAACAGAGGGGAACCCATCCCAGTGGACATGAAGGTATGTGTAAGCCTGCGAATACTGGCCACAGGTACCATTCAAAGGCCAACTGGAGATATAATGGATATCTCACAGGCATCAGCATCCAGGATACTACACCAGTTCCTGGATGCCATGTTACCACATGCCAATGAGCAGATATACTTCCCCCAAACTCAGGAGGAGTTGGCCAGCAATATGCGCCACTTCCACCGTGTGGCACACTACCCAGAGGTACTGGGTGCGATAGACTGCACGCACATACAAATCAGGTCACCACCCAGTGAGCATGGTAGGCGCTACATAAACCGCAAGGGATTCCACTCCATCAACTGCCAGGTCGTGTGCAATGCCCAGGGCATTATCATGGATATGTGTGCTGGCAGCCCTGGAAGCTACCATGACTCCCATATCTGGCATGCCTCACAGCTGTATCAGGTATTTGTCAGGGGGGCATCCCACATGGCCATCTTGTGGGGGATGCTGGCTATGCACTGGAGCCGTGGATGAAGATTCCCATCAGAAATGTACACACACCCATGCAAGAACGCCATAATGAGGCACACGCACAAACCAGAATCATCATAGAGCGTGTGTTCGGGATGCTGAAATCACGGTTCCGGTGCTTGGATACATCTGGTGGAGCCTTGCAGTACTCTCCAGGCATGTGTGCCCACATCGTCATAGTATGTGCCATGCTACATAATATGATCCTGCGAAAGCAGCTGCAGCAGGGACAAAATGGTGAAGGCCCTCATAGCCCACCACAATTGCCAAGGCCATTACAGGCACAGAGGGATTCAGACCATGAACACACTGTGCCAGCCCCAGTAGGCAGATGGAGGTGTGCCCAATATGCCTACGCCTTGGCAAAGAGGGAACGTATAGCACATACTCTGACAGTGTAGGCCCCTACGGACTGACACCTCTCCACCTGCACACACAGTAAAATGGATGGCACACAAACATGACCACCTGTAAATTGTAATGTATAGGTGGCCCAATGTGTGACTCCTACATAGGCAGTCCTCAAACATTGTAAACACAACAGATAGTAGAACACGGAATGCCAACACCTGAGCAGTACATGAGCCTTACAGCATATGGTGGTGCTGTGTGCCTGTCACGGCACGTTCCCCACCAGATATAGAGAGATATATATATATATATATATATATATATATATATATATATATATATATATATGTTTACATATGCATATATATAATACAGATAGAAAGGGCAATAGAGTGATATATGGTGATATAGATGGATTCAGCGATATCTGCAAATATAACAGATAGTTCAACGACATTCATAACACCTTGGAGGTACAAATAAATAGGATACCGCCAACCATGGAATGTGTAACATACCGACATGCCTAACCACGAGGCTGAAAGACCGATAGAACACAGTACCGGAACAGTACAGCTGCGAGTAATAGCATGATGATATGAAGGAACATTTAGTCACTGCTGCCGGTGTTGCGGTCCACGTAGGTACTGTGTTCAACTGTGTTTGTGAGTGCTGTAGTCTGTGTAAGTGTGTGTTGAGGGTGCCGTGTGCATCTCCGTGTGATTGTAATGTGTGTGTGTGTCCGCAACATGTGTTTGTTAGTGCCAAGTCAGAGGCAGATCAGTAAGGTAGGTGTGGGTATAGCTAGCCGTAGGCATACGGTTACTACCTATCCCACAGTAGCAGGGACAGCCCCACCCTGGGCAGGTGTGTCCTGACATAAAACAGTACAAAGGGCAAATGTCTGAGATGGTAGGACATAAATATGTCCCATATATAATGTAATAGTCGTATTTAATAGTTATGCCTGTATGTAAGAAACGTAAATGTTACATGCAATATGATAAGTAGCCAAAGTCACACAACAATAGGTATGTAGTGAGGATAAAAGTATGTGCTAACCTGTGTACTGACCGTGGCTATGTGTTGGCTGTAAACACCACTGTGTGTCCTGCAAGTGTCCAACAATGACCATATGAAAAGGTGGCAACCCATGGCAAACAGGCTCTTTTACCAACACAACCACAATGACTGCAAATATCTGGGACAGAAATACAAGGGATAGCTGTCACTTACACATATCCCTTGATATATCGCTGCAATTACAGAGGTATACAAGTAGCAAGCTCACCTGCAGACGATATAGAAACCAATTAACAATGGCCCAACATACAATCCCGTAACACAAGTCTACTAACTGTTAGCTCTCTAATTAGGGACAGAGCCCACACACAAATATACGGATTATGTAGAAATGCAAGGCCCACAAACCTGTATATGTTACGTACACCCACCGACATCCCCCACACTAGAAACTAAAGCAATACAGACTGTAATAGCAGCACAAACATCCAGTCAGTCAATTACATCTGCAGAACCCTCAACATACCATGTGAGAGACACAATTAAAGGGGTCATGCAAAATTGCAGGCGTTGTATAATGGAACAAACAGCCATGTTACAGGTTTCGTTAGCAATACTCCGTTATCAGACGTTGGGATGACAGGTACACCCACATGTTGAACCAAATACTCTACCTGTCACACACAATCACCCCTGAGTATGTAGTATGCAAATGTGTACAGATGTGGTGTCCGTAGTGCAGCTGCATACTTAAACTGTCGGAGCTCAGTAAACGTCATGGCATGTTAATGTTGTGGTATGTAAAGCTGTAGCTGTTGTGTAAGGTACACCCTAAATGGGGTCATGTACCCTTGAATGTGTGTAGATGTCTTGAGTTCAGAGGTACAATGGGTGCCTATGTACCAGCTACACACCCAGTACAGATAGGTGTGGCCACGTAGAAGGATATCCACGCCACAGTGGCAAAACGTTAACCACAGGAGTGGGTGTGACATATGTGTGTACTGCAAACATGTACAATGTGATATATATGTAGGGGACTACCATCCATGTGATAGTCAGTGGGTGAATGGTGTAATGCAAAGGTGATGTTCATGCACCTTGTGTCATGCAGCTTGATGCCATGATAGTCATATCATGTATCTGTCACAGCGACACCCGTATGGATGGAGTCAGTATCAGCTGGTGGAGCAATCATGGCGCTTTGTATGCAGGGGTTTGAAAGCTAGGCAGGGAAAGTCCCCTGTGCTAGCCTGTACCACAGGGAAGCATATACTGAACATGACGGGCCCTATGACTGAGGACTGTGGTATGCCAAATGTACCTGACATGTAGTAGGTACTATGGTATGCTGGCCTCACTGTGTGTGTCCTGTCCATGAGCCACATTGCATAACATCCTGAGACATAGGGTATGATGTGCAGGTGGATGTGTATGTTGTCAATACCAGAATGGAGAATGGTGCTGAAAGGCAATGAGAGGACAATGTAGGATGTGTGGACTCCCGTACCATCAGAAACTGCCCTGGTAACTGTATGAAAGGAGTCCACCATGTGTAGGGGCCATGCTCTGGCCCTAACAAGCCCAGCCCGGGTGGCAGCAAAGGACGGGAGACCAACAATGTCTCTGTGAATGATGTCCTTGATGATGTGCCCCATAGCCATGCAGAACAGTCCAGTCAGGTGTGTAGGACTATAGTCCCACTCGTGCATTGTGGTGCCACCTGTATGTAGTGTGATAAATGCTGCTGTGTGCCATTCAACGGCTACAATGTCTGAAACAAGGCTATTACTGAATATGGTGGCCTAGTGGGGAGACATGTCATTCAGAGGTTGGTGGACATCACAGCCTGGGACGTTGGAAGGTGACATGGGTCCAGTGTCCCAGGACATATAGAGTGCAGGTCAGTACTGTGTAGGTGTGACCACAGGGACACCACAATGTTCCTGTATGGATTGTGGCCCTGTAGTGAGTGAGAGGGTGTAATGTTAGCATTGAATCCATCCTCCAGCATGTTGCCAACATCACCTGGGTCTGTAATGTTCCAGAGTGACTTTTGTATGTGACAGCAGATGTGGGTGTTGCCATCGATTACTGACATACCACCATAATGCCTGGTGGTACACCCTGGAATGTGTCACTGTCATGTTTATGTAGCTAGTCTCGGAATATGTGATGAGGGACCCTGTGGCCCTACCATGGCTGACCAGTGAGCCACCCCACCCATGGGAATGTACACCGCTATGCAACAGCCTACACCTGTTGTTGTACATCATATGTCCATGGAACATGACCACCAGAGTGGCGTCTGTTATCTGGTGTGTACCATCATGGCTCTGTGTGGAATAGCATGATCCATGCAGTTGTGTACATGCTAATGAAGTACACTGGGGTATGTGTCAGCATTTGTATGTCCATTGTCCATCTGCACGGGTGTCATGACATTAACAACCGCTGTCAGAAGATGTCTGTAGTAGGTGTTGTAGTACTCATGTACTGTGTATGCTGTGATGGGTGTGGTGCCGGGATGTGGCTAACAAGGTTGATTAGCATATGTTCGAAATCCAACAATGAGGGGATAACCCCAGGTGTGTAACACCAGTCACATGGTGGTAGTGTTTATGTCAAGGTTAATGTAGGTCTTGGAGGTGGTGTGTATGGGTTGATCCAGCAGAGTGGAGGTTATGACTCATGGATGTGTCGGTACATGAGTGTCTATCCCAGTTAAGTGTGGGGTAGTGTCAGTCACACATCAGTAGTAGCTGTCTGAGGCCCACTGTCCAATATACCAACAAATAAGGTATGTTAACCGTGGGGTATGATGTTGACTCTGTAGCTTGTTACAATGTGTATAGCAGTCCCGGACACAGTTAGTTGCACGTGGAGCACCTATGATGCATTGTGCTAAGTAACTAGCCAGAATGTGTGCACAACATAGTGGGATATGGGTACCCCTCAGCTGTGGGTGTGCTGGTCCAGGTATGTGCCTGTGTGCCTGAAAGGTATGGTCCGTCTATAACCTGTCATTGCAGGTGTGCTCTGCAGAGCCTAGAGGCAGGTCCCAGTCACTGCAGAGATGTTTGAGTGGTGCATTATAAGGTGTGCCTTGCCTGCGTGCATCACAGAGGAAGATGCAAGCATTGTGTCACATGACCCCATGTCGTGCTTGCCAGTTCCCGTTCTGCTGGTGACAGTTATTGGAAATTGTGCAAGACAGGCAGTATAGAAGCAGCAAGAGCCTTACATGTGAGCTGTACTCCCAGGGCTGACAGGTGCAAGTCATCTGTGCCACAGCATTGTGTTTGACCAGATCAGTCAAAGCGGACAGATACCAGATGCCTGTGGAATGACAATAGGAGCATAGGCAACTGTTGAAGTGACACAGTTGGTCATTGTACAGTGGTATCGTGTCCGGATGAATGCAAAATGCTCCCCAGGGCTTGGCCCACACCCTCAGGGCTATAACACTGGTGAGCTATTGCATGTCCCTGCACACGTAGTCTGTGAAGTGGCATCACAGGGCAGTCACACTAACATGGAGAATGACAGTCACATCATACCTGGTGAGGTGTGGCATGGGTGCATAGGTTATGTTGCAGAAGCAGTTACCCAACAGCAAGATGTAAGCGACTATCACCTTGTATAGCCTGCTGTGTGGAACTGCAGTGTGACTCCCTACAGAGTCACCTATGACTGGTGTGTTGTGAATGTTATAACTCCCTATTGGCTGTATGTGATGGGCACACATGAGTCTGTGGGCTGTAAGCTGGTGATGTTGTCTTCCATGATGGGGGCTACCTCTGGTGCCTACACTGAGTATGGAGATGTACTGCACAAGCTGTCCTCGTAGGTGTGGCCAGTGGTGTAGATCATGTGAGACTATGTGATGGGTGGGGTGTGTTGCGAATGTTACACATCCCCAAATGACTGTCAGGTGCAGTCAGGGTTGGTGACAGCATTACCCCCAGCCATAGCTGTCAACCTCCTGTCCCCAAAACTAGGAACATTAGCCCTCATACTGTGTGACAAATGGGCAAAACGTGGAACATGTGCAACTGGCTTACTAATAGCTTCAACTAGGAAGGGCATATGATGGCTAAAATAGGCTGGTTTTATGTATAAAACAGATATTCTAATGAATTAATATGATTCCCATATATTTAGCCATGGCTAGCAGGTAAACAATTTCCAACAATGAATGTGTGACAGACCCTTTCAATGTGGAACCTTGAGGAACATGCACCTTTTAGAACCCCAAATGAGGTACGTTCCTCGTAATGAGGTACACTTGAGGGCTATGTTGTATGTTGGGAGGTGAGCATTGAATGTGTACATAAGACAATTGCTCTATTGCCACATGTACGACATATCCCTCATATAGACAGGCAGTAGCACTGGTACGTGACAGTTGGACATGCCTGTATATACAACCATGTCCCACAGGATATGTGCGTTATGTGTGTACAACAGCTGTTGTACCATAAGCAAGCTGAGAAGTGTAGGACAGCCAGTGTACCTGTGGGAAATGGTGTGGAATGGGTGCTATAGTAATCAGTAGCTCATGACATGCTCACAAGTTCTGAACAAGTGCCTAGCATAACCATACAATACAGATAGGGTGTTGGATAATATCAACCCACAAGTGGTGATGACAGTCATTTTGGGTGGCACCGCACTATAACCCTGCTGAGTATGGTGTGCATGTCCATGAATCATTATCACTGTAGATGTTAGCAGTACAGATGCACAAGACAGCACGGATATTTGATTACAAATACCTTTGTATGTCACAGGAGTGTTCCACCAGTGGCCTGTTGACAGACTCACAACTACAAAAGGTGCAAGAGTGACATGTGCACATCACACCAGTGCCAGCTACAGTAGAACAGGGTTAATGTACCTCACCCTCATTGTAGCCCATACCACACAGACAAATGTTAGGCATCTGTGTATGTAAGGCTGTGAATGGCCATGACCTATCAGTATAACTGTGTCAGTGTTGTGAACAACATACAGAATGGGCTGTGTGGGTGAGGTGTGTGACATATGTGCACAGTCTGATGGATGATACCAGCATTGTCACCGCTAGGTGAACATCCCTGTACCCATAAACTACTACCTAGGCTGTGGTCAACATTATGGACACTGTGTAAGGGATGGTGCTGTGCAGTGCACCCCCCGACTTGGTAACGTCTCCAGGCCCCTTAGGTAGTCATATGAGGTACCCATGTCATGTTAGGGTGCCATCCATGAGCACGGAGATCACTGGACAGGAATATTCAGCAATGCGGTGACCAATATTGGATCACATACCACCTTTAAGGGGTAATGGCTATGCATGGATGTGCGATACCAGCCTTCACAATCCTCACCTCCACTATGCAGCATGCTGTCTACCTTGCAGAAAGACATTTGCTACACCATGATGATGGACATGCTACATGTCCATAACCTGATCTATAAGACATATGTCATGGACAGCCACCGTCCTAATACTAGGATCGCCACAGGCTGGACAGATCCCTGTGCCATATATGTGACATACTCCCACCATACCATGCAACTCTGTCCATCAAAGCTGCACATGTCATCCCAGTCATACATGGTGTGATGGCCGCATGGTAGATGTACTATCAACTGACTGGATCAGTAATGTGGCACTGATGCACCTTGCGGTGGCATAATGGCTGTCTGTTACAGCTTGGAAACTGTGCCCGCACGTGCTATGGTTGATAACCATCCCTGCGAATGTCGTCTGACTAGCTATTGTCCCATGTCTATCACATGTGCAATACAGGCGATCCGTGTCAGGATGTTGAACAGTTGTACAGTGCTGTGTAGATGTATATGGCAAAACACATGCATGTACAGGTGTCCATGCGTATGTGTGCATTGTCACTGCTCAAGTCCATTACGGCTGTGTCTGTGTTGATATGTGACATATACACAGCATCCAGGTCAACAGCATTACTGTGGATACATCCAGGCATGTGCAGATAGGTAAGAACACAAGTGCAGGCAAATAGACATGCCCACAGCAAGACAGCATTTACATGGAGTATGAACACTGTAATGAGGTGACACACATATATGGTGATGATATCCAATGCATAATGGGTGTGACATGTGTGTGACACAAACACGTCAGTCGTGTCAGTGTCATGATGCTTTGCAAAGATAACTGAGCAGATGTAGTAGATGTCATAGAAATGTATGTGCAGCAGTATCTCTGTACATCTCTGAAACTGTGACCTGTCACCATCATTATGTCTTACAGATAATGCCCCGTACACGCCTCCCAGCATACAGCCGCCAGAAGGATGATGTCCTCATCCCACAGCTCCATGACAACTATGACTTGTTGTTCAGCCATGTGCCACAGCATGCCCAGCAGCGGGATGACCTGTGGCAGGATCTACGCAGGAGGGTGAATGATGTTGGTGGCCATAACCGCACCTACCAGCAGGTGCGCAGACACTGCACGGACTTGATATGACATGCAAAACAGCGTGCCACTGCAATCGCCAGGGAACAAGGTGGAACAGGTGGTGGGCCACCAACCCAGCCCCCACTCACACACACAGAGGAGCTACTGGCCAGTCTGGGGACACCCAGGGAACAGCATCCAGAAATGCTAGCTGCCATCGTGGAGGTGGGTTTCTCCCAACCAATGAGCCTGGAGTTGCCTGGTAAATCAGTACTGCACATATGGCTATTATATCCCATGTAGTTGCATGTGTCACTGTACATTATGTAAAGTAACAACATATGCAAGGTATGTGGACACACATGCTGCATACTACAGTATGCTATGCTGTGTATGCACACATGTGCATACTATATGCTATTACAGAGGTGAATGTGTTCGAATGCACAGTGCAACCTGTGGCTGTCATACAGTCATGGATAATGTTCATACTGGTGTGTCACCCCTCTACAGGTACCTCTGGCGTGCCACACAGACATGAGTCCATTGCAGGTGAGACTGTCATCAGTATCAGGCATGTTACAGTGTAGATCTATTTGCCATGTGGACAGTTAACACTTGCCCACCTGATGTTTGTTCCAGTCACGATATGCAGGTTGCATCACCCATCATTCACACAGGCCACCCATGTGCAATATATACAAACAAAATGATACACCGACTTGAAACCACAGTACTTGTCATTGTGACATGTGTGGTCAGCTGTGCATACAATAGTGGAGGTGTTCTACAATGGAGGCATATGTAGTATGCATTGGAACAACATGTGTGGTACGCACACAGTACCACACAGTGAGCTGTGATATTGGCAGCCCACAGGTGTCACCATTGTGTCATATGCCCCTGCATTAGATGCACACATTGTGATGTGCCACCTGACATGTCCCAGACATGTAGTGTTCTGTCTGCAATATTGTCACACTATCGCATGACCTATACCCCACATACCAAACATACAACCCATTGTCTGCATAGCCCTGTGGATTGTGACATATCTGACATCTATGGGTGTATGTCATATGGGACAACACAGACATGTGAGATAGATGACCATCACACACAATTGGCCAACACATGTGCACACATGGCCATGGGCGATGGCCAGAGACATGTAGCCACACACTACATGGGATGTGTATACACCCTGTTGCACATTGTCCACACATGGTCCAATTATAGCCTTAGTTGACCAATTATACAGTCGATGTGGTACACTGGACAACCTAAAAGCCTGTGCACAGCTACTGGAGGTGTCACTGAAGTCTACCATATACGATCTGTTGAACATCATGACTGTGTTGCAGTTATGGCTATGCAATGTGTACATATTATGCATTCTACAGCAACATAGATGCCTCATGATGCCATACAATGGCACAGTGTCTGTACTTCACACTGTATAGCAATGTAGATGGCTCACACTACCCTCCCATGCTCATGCACATTTGCTAAACATGCATTCTATCTGTAGGGCATACACACAACACTGCAATGTGAAGCACATTATGATGCTGTACATGTGTCAGGACACCATTGTGTCAGACATGTATGCATGTTAATGCACATGTCAGCAGATTACATGTCAAGGTCACATCAGCCATGTGTACTGTTATCCTGTTCTGGGCCACATGGTGTATCACGGGGATGCATGCATACTACCATGATTGTGTGAACTGCATGGCTACCAATATGACACCTGCTTGCTGTAGTGTGCACCCCAGGGAGGTATGCTTACTAACACTATTAATGTCTGAGCTGCATGCCCTCTGCTGTATCGCAGGCATGCTGCATGCCATCTGACAAATCACATGCATGGTGTGTGTGTGTCTGTGTTTGTGTGTGTGTGTGTGTGTGTGTGTGTGTGTTTGTGAGTGTATGTGTCTGTGTTTGTGTGTGTGTGTGTGTCTCTGTGTGTGTGTGTGTGTGTGTGTGTGTGTGTGTGTGTGTGTGTGTGTGTGTGTGTCTGTGTTTGTGTGTGTGTGTCTGTGTTTGTGTGTGTGTGTGTGTGTGTGTGTGTGTGTGTGTGTGTGTGTGTGTGTGTGTGTGTGTCTGTGTTTGTGTGTGTGTGTCTGTGTTTGTGTGTGTGTGTCTGTGTTTGTGTGTGTCTGTGTTTGTGTGTGTGTGTCTGTGTTTGTGTGTGTGTGTGTCTGTGTCTGTGTGTGTGTCTGTGTCTGTTTCTATTGTACTTTACAGTATTTCTTTGCATTCACAGGTGATGTAGGTGCGTTACCCTCCTGCGGTCCATCTGATGTTAGTGTCCCCACAGATACTAGCGGTGATGAACATATGCATGAGGTACAGGCAGGGTTGTCAGGGGCTGAATCTGTGCCAATGGTTACCATCCCAGCTATGTCCCCCTCTTCCCCGCACACAGTTCTGCTGCCAACACATACCGCATCACCAGTGGCCATACAGGAAGGACAGTCAGCGTCTGTTAGCGTGGAACAGGAACATGTGGTGGCTACAGAGGGTGTGTCTACACACCATGGTGTCAGTGTAATGACTGCAGATGTGTCACACAGGCATGTGGCCGGTGCTGCTCGTAGGAGGACCTCTGGCAGGCATGCACCTGCAGGACAGAGCGCAGCAGCTGGTATCACCAGACGCATGTTCCAGACTGTAATGGCGGCACAGGCATGTGCTGAATGGCAGAACAGAGAAGGGCAGAGGCTGCAGAGGGCTGCTATCCATAACCTAAATGACAACATCCAGGCATTGGCAAATGCTCAACAGCAGATTGCTGATGTTCTGGATAGGTGATTAGGTGAAATGGTCGGAATCCTTGACTGAGGCATGGCAATCCGCGAGCAGGAGCTGTCTGTGCTGGAACATCTGGTAGGAGTGAGGCGTAGGCCACGTGGACGTAGGCCAGAAATACCACCTAGTGTAGGTCAACATAAGCGTGCCACCTCACATGCCCGCTCCCATAGTGCCGGTAGCAGTAGCAGTGCAGCTGGTGCTGTGCTGTCAACACCAGGACACAGCAGGCCATGTGGACATGGCCTGGACATTCTCAGCGGGGACACGGTTCCAGCGGACATGTATCGTCGGACAGTAGCCACTCTGTACCTCCACCTGGTAGTGCCCGTGCAACCCCAGGCAGGCACAGGTCATGTGGCCGTGGACGGACACAGTGAGCTGTACAACCTGCTCTGTACAATCTGGGGCTGTCAATTATACCCTGTGTAGGCCTCACAAATAGCAGAACTGTGTACACACATACATGCACACAGCAAACACAACTGTAGGGCTCCACAACATCCACATGCATCCCGAACAGACATGTCCAATCAACTCACCGGCCCTTACACACACACATGATGTTATCTATTGGTGCAGCCTATGTCCCTGGCAAACATATCACCCTGTGCATATGATGAAGCCTGTGCTGCATCCCTGTCATCCACACCATCGGTGAAGGGTTATGCACAAATATTCTGATGCACAGGGTGAACAGCATAGTGAGAGGTGTATGTAATATTACCTGTGTATGCATAGTGAGGGATGTGTATGTTACAGTGGTTGTGTGTGAATACTGAGAGATGTGAATGTGACATAGGTTGTGTACCGTCGACATGCACCAGTCATACCATGTAGTGCAGGTGCAGCATGCATTGTGATGTGTTCACGGTATGTGTCTCGGTTACATCTGTAGCACCATGTTGGTTGTGATACCCTGGTTCCCTCCTATGGTGTACTTGCATGTGCCTACAGTTAGCAGTGTTTGCAGTCCCCCACGTGTAACTGTGGATTACTCACAGGCACGTCTGGCAATATCAGCATGCTACATGTACCCTCAACCTGACTGTTGGAAACACCAACATGACACAGATGTCTACACATATACTGCACCTGATGCATGTGGTCAGTGCCACAGGCTACACTGGACAGAGACCTGACATACATAGCAGGACACATTACAGGTATGGTGACATGGTGCAGGGGTTGTACACAGCGGTCTGGCCAATGATGATGTGAGGTGTCACTTGGTAGCTGGAGGCCACACTGTGCAGCAGTAGGACCCTGTAACAGTACGGGAACATGGCCACATTCATGGGGTGTACACCACTATAACGCACACCCCATAGTGTGCAGGTGGGGACCCTTGCCTATGTGGTCATCACCCTCACAGTACTATGCACCCACACGACATGTCACAGAGAAGGAACATGCACAGGTAGCCAGTATGGCTGGGACCTATGGCATCAACAGGGTAGTGCACTGCATCACCATTATGGGTTAGTCACCACGTGGGGTTAGTGATCATTTCTCTCCGTATATTAGCATACACCCTCACACCAACCACCAGACATACATGCAGACACACACACACTGTGGTGACCACACATGTGTATACGGACAGCCGAAGTGTGTGATGCACCACACCGGCCGACGTCATGCTTCCAACACTGACGTATGTACAGATCTCTACAACGGTGTACAGGGATGTGTAACAACTGGGACATATTCCCCGCAATATGTGGCATCTCTGATCACACATTTGGACACACATGGCAGTGTTGGGAATGATACGCCTGCCATATGATGACACGTTTGATAGACATGCAGCAGTATTGATTGCATTATGTGTACCAACGCTATATCTGGCAAATGTGCTGCTATATGCACACGGGAGGTTGTAGGTGTTACAGGTGCCATGTGACTATAGTTGGTAACACCTGACCGCTGTGTATGCATTATGTCAGCACCGTCATGTAACAGCGACATAGCGTACTGTTTGCACATGGCATGATAGGATGATGTGTGACACAACTATGAGCCACCCCTTGCACACATATATCTACACAGGTGGTTCACCATGTTATGTACACACATCCCTCCATATGTGCGGTTTGTATGTCACCGTATACAGGTGTCAATGATGGGTCTGCATTGCGACTGCATGTCATAGGTAGGTGCAACTATGTTACGGACATCGGCCACTGCACATGCATGGTTGCTGCACGCACAATACAGATGTCACATGTGTCTCCTGTTGCCATGTTTGTATGCATTGCTATTGTTGTACATGTGTGTTGACATACATAACACATGGACTGTGGTATGATATCATGGGTGTCACAGGCGACCAGTACAAGGGTATGTGTCCCAGTCAACATTGCTACCCCCTGTAGTGTGAGCATTCAACAGACATGGGCCCACCTTCCATTCGCATGTGTAGCATTGATTAGGCCACTGTTATGCACGAGGTACATCAAAGGCTATGTATGTATGTGTTGTGTGCAGTCCATGCACACATCCACACAATCACATGTATGACATATCCAGATGTGTGTACAGCAACAGACTGGTGTCACAGCTGTGTAAGGGCCGTGGTATGTCTTAAGCTGACCTGTTCATGTATACTGGTATCATTGCAATGCATAACACCTGTTGGATCCCTGTTGGTACATGTGTACTCTGCACAGCTGGGGTACACCTCTGTACAGCCCAGTGGTCATGTGTCACATGGTGTTGTGGTACTGTAAGGCTGTGTAGTGCTGCACCGACGACATGGTGCTGACTTGACAGCTACAGTGTACACTGCGGTGTGTACATGTGTAACCTGCACCTGTGACAGCTGTGATGGCAGCTGTGTGTGTACAGGTCACTGCATGTGTGACCGCTCTGTGCGTGAGGACAGTTATACCTTACTGTGCCCTTCTGTACTGTGCCCTTCTGTGTGTACACTCCATCTGCATGCACAACAGGCCTTTGCAACAGCTAAGTGTGTGAGCATGCCCAGTATGCTGTTGTGTAGATGGACACACAGTACAGTCCATGTACACAGATGTGTAGATGGACACACGGTACAGTCCAATCTGAGACCTTCCGTGTTTACACTCCATCTGCCTGCAAGACGGCCCTTTGCAACAGCTAAGTGTGTGAGCATGCCCAGTATGCTGTTGTGTAGATGGACACACAGTACAGTCCATGTACGCAGTTGTGTAGATGGACACACGGTACATTCCACACTGCGCCCTTCCATGATTAGAATCTGTGTGCATGCAAAACGGCCCTTTGCAACTGCTAAGTGTGTGAGCATGCCCAGTACACCGTTGTGTAGATGGACACACAGTACATTCCAAACAGACGTGTGATACTAAGCATGTGGGCATGGCCATTGACATCCTGTATAGCCATGGTGGTCATCCAGGCAACAGATGTCCATTTTCAATGTCACGATGGATGCCTACATTGAACACACTGGTTGCTGTCTCGAAGGGTGTACTGTCTGTGGTGCATCCCGTATCTATTTAGTGTTGTAGTGCTCCATAGATATTTAGTTGCCCCAATGACAGCACTGCCGTGTGTTTGTCTACGTCTACCTTGGGACAGTAATATGCTTTCAGACTGCTCACTCTCTAAACATTCCCTATCGGCATCTTTGCCTTTGCGGATGATGTCACCCACCTAGAAGTATGCCTCTGGGAGTGCTGTGTTCAGTAATCTTGGTAGCGCATTCTGTAAATGCGTAATGCTGTAGTGTGATAAGGTAGTTAGGTGTGTGTTCAACTCCCAGCCCTGCCAAGTGTGTGTGTGTGTGTGTGTGTGTGTGTGTGTGTGTGTGTGTGTGTGTGTGTGTGTGTGTGTGTGTGTATGTATGTGTGTTTCCAGCTGCCTGGAGACATAGTAATGCTTTTAGATGCCTCACAACACATACATTCCCTATTGGCATCTTTGCCTTTGCGGATGATGTCACCCACCTAGAAGTATGCCTCTGGGAGTGCTGTGTTCAGTAATCTCAGTAGCGTGTTCTGTAAATGCGTAATGCTGTAGTGTGATAAGGTAGTTAGGTGTCTGTTCAACTCCCAGTCCTGCCAAGTCTGTGTGTGTGTGTGTGTGTGTGTGTGTGTGTGTGTGTGTGTGTGTGTGTTTCCAGCTGCCTGGGGACACAGTAATGCTTTTAGATGCCTCACAACACATACATTCCCTATCGGCGTCTTTGCCTTTGTGGATGATGTCACCCACCTAGAAGTATGCCTCTGGGAGTGCTGTGTTCAGTAATCTTGGTAGCGCATTCTGTAAATGCATAATGCTGTAGTGTGATAAGGTAGTTAGGTGTATGTTCAACTCCCAGCCCTGCCGTGTGTGTGTGTGTGTGTGTGTGTGTGTGTCTGTGTTTCCAGCTGCCTGGGGACACAGTAATGCTTTTAGATGCCTCAGAACACATACATTCCCTATCAGCGTCTTTGCCTTTGTGGATGATGTCACCCACCTAGAAGTATGCCTCTGGGAGTGCTGTGTTCAGTAATCTCGGTAGCGCATTCTGTAAATGCGTAATGCTGTAGTGTGATAAGATAGTTAGGTGTATGCTCAACTCCCGGCCCTGCCAAGTGTGTGTGTGTGTGTGTGTGTGTGTGTGTGTGTGTGTGTGTTTCCAGCTGCCTGGGGACACAGTAATGCTTTTAGATGCCTCACAACACATACATTCCCTATCGGCGTCTTTGCCTTTGCGGATGATGTCACCCACCTAGAAGTATGCCTCTGGGAGTGCTGTGTTCAGTAATCTCGGTAGCGCATTCTGTAAATGCATCATGCTGTAGTGTGATAGGGTAGTTAGGTGTAAGTTCGATTCCCAGGCCTGCCAAGTGTGTGTGTGTGTGTGTGTGTGTGTGTGTGTGTGTGTGTGTGTGTGTGTGTGTGTGTGTGTGTGTATGCTCTCGTCCGCCTGGGGACTCGGGTTATGCTTCGCACCACAGATATATCCTGCTGACGTCTTTGCCTTTGTGGATGTTGACACGCACCTAGAAGAATGCCTGTGGGTCTGCTGTGTTTAGTAATCTCGGTAGCGCATTCTGTAAATGCGTCATGCTGTAGTGTGATAGGGTAGTTATGTGTAAGTTCGATTACCAGCCCTGCCAAGTCTGTGTGTGTTTTCAGCTGCATGACAACAGTACATTGCTTTTACGGTATTCACTCACCATAACATCTGTGCGGCGTCTTTGTCTTTGATGCCCCTGTCTACAGGCTAGACGTATGCCTGTGTGATTTCCGTGATCTACTACTCATGGTTGCACGTTCTGTTACTGCGTAATGCTGTTGTGTGGTACAGTGGTTACGGTCGTGTTCTGCTCACAACCCTGCCACGTGTGTGTGTGTGTGTGTGTGTGTGTGTGTGTGTGTGTGTGTGTGTGTGTGTGTGTGTGTGTGTGTGTGTGTGTGTGTGTGTGTGTGTGTGTGTGTGAGTGTGTGTGTGACTGTGTGTGTCTGTCTGTATCTCTCTCTCTCTATATATATATATATATATATATATATATATATATATATATATATATATATATATATATATATATATATTCTGCCCATAACTCTGCTCTTGCATGGACAGCTGACTGTTTCATGTATCGCATATTTGCATAGCTTTCACATATCAATGGGGTATGTTGCAAATCCCAACATTGTCCATGCAACGTCCGTGTTACGGGCGGTGTTACAGGCCCTTACAGGCGTTTGCTGTATATCTTGGCAGACATCTATCCTTGCTGTACTCTGACTGTACTCGTACACGCCGGAGGCTTCATGTATCATGGCCTAGTTTTGTTGTGTGTATGTCTATTTGTGCTGTGTGCATGGCTGTGGGTATGTCCCACTATCATCATTTGTAAAGGTGACAGCCCTATAGGTACTTCATGTAGACTGCTGTGTCATTTGACATGTCAGCACATACCTGCGGACAGTACTGAATGTCCTACTGCAGCGCTTTTCATACCTTCTGCGTTATCTTGCAGTCGATAATGCTGTTTCCTCACACATGTATCTGTTTCTGATCATACCACTCCACCTCCTAGAGCAAGCATCTGGACAAAGCCTTAACTGATAGTGGGACACATAGGGGCAGTATTGACATGTTGCTCTTACAAACGTAGATAGTTGACACAATAATAGGTTTTGCATTAGTATGACTTTTCTGACGGATTTGGTGTCTTAAACACACATGTTTTTCATTATTTCATGACTTCAGTTATCAGGAATGTGCCAGAATGGTACTGATGTTACGTGGAATA
The DNA here is from genome assembly GCF_019279795.1 of Protopterus annectens. Taxonomy (NCBI): domain Eukaryota; kingdom Metazoa; phylum Chordata; order Ceratodontiformes; family Protopteridae; genus Protopterus; species Protopterus annectens. The sequence continues at coordinate 340,657,874 of NC_056741.1, read as the reverse complement.
CACCAAACATATGAGGCAGAACTCTGCACATTCTGCGTAAATCTGTACAGTTGCAAAGTATGTGTTTGATACAAGATATCAACTTTCTGACACCAATACACACACTGTATGGCGGCATCACAGGCCACATGCCATTACATTTATATTGCAGGACACAGCCACCCAGAGGGTTGTATTCCTCACACAGGCCAACAGCTGCTTATCCACACTAATTGGTCTATCATGTACCGTATGTGTACGCCGGTATTTGCGCTTTCCGTCAGTGGCAGAGCTCACGTACGAGTATGGGGGACTGGACATTGTAACGGTAACACTGCATGACACTCAGAGGGACACATTTCTTTTGAGTCTATTAACCTTCCACATTGACTTTCACAGGGCATATGTTGTCATTCACATTTGTCGGAGTACATGCGTATGACTTGTACATGTTTTCTCATTTGTCCTGATGTCTTTCTTCTCACCTGTACACCTAGTATCACTAGTTCTGTACATGTATTTTGGACAGGTTACCTTCATACCCCTAACCTGTACACATTATGGGTAAATGCCCTGATGTTTGACCTTTGCCCTTGTTACATTTGTCGTAGTAATGTGCCTTTCTGGTAAATTGCTGGCAAGGCATTACGAACTGTGCAGTTAGATAATAGTGACTGACATTTCTATTACATGATTAGTAACACTCATAACATTCATATTCCTGGCTACGCCAGTATTCTGTCAACGTTCTGACTTTGTCTGGGGTATATCTAATATAGTCCCTATTTGTATTTCATGTACTATGCCTTAGTGCAGCTGTCTTATTCTGACAGTTTGCCAGTTATGGTTACCGTCTTGGTCGTACGCATGTCCATCCATGATAATCGCCTACATGACACTGATATAGGGCCCTACTTATTCCCAAAATGGTTTACGCAATATCCAGTGGATGGTTTGCCCATTATTGAGAATATAGGTGTGTGCTATACCCACATCACTCCCACGCGGCGGGCCTACGAAATCTCTGCCAAACAACACCTAGGCCCATTTCTGCATACCCATGATTCCCATACCTGACACCCCTCCACAGTACCCATTACACATGTTTAATGTGAGCAGTACTGAAGTGTGGAGACACTTATATGCACTCCCCACTCTCCGAATATCAGTTCGTACGTCATACATTCTATCGACACATGTGTCATTACCCTTGCACCTGCTACTGTTGCATGTACAGCTATATCGTATTTGCTGAGGTCACTTATTTTGCGTCAATGTCAGTTGACACTACGTATGGATCAATTTTTGGGGTCCTGCAATGTACACCTATATGCATGTTTAAAGTGTAGAACTTGCTGGACTGTCACTTTCTGGCCAATGGTTTGGAAGGCAGCGGTTTATTCACCTTTCGTGCATGTCTGTTTGTCTACCCATATTAGCTATAACATGGCCTATTTATGTACATATGTCATATCTACGGGACATATGTTTGTTGTGTATACATATATACATGTACGATCCTCATTTCATAATTTGCTTTGGTTTACGTCTGTGGATTATGTGTATACACATATATCTATATCCATACCATACCTTTCCACTGTACAGATTGTCGCAGAGTGTACAGCTGGTTGCCTCTTTATCTTCGGTGTGTTTTACATAAACTTGTGTCTATCTGGCAATGTAGTGGCATTTCATTTAAGACTTACAGTGGGAAATACTGGCAAGCAGTTCAGGTTACGACTGCATACCCTTCAGAGAATCCATGCTACTGACACACCTGTTATTCTATCCACTTTCTATGTTTGTTCTGGCACATATCTGGGGTTTGTCCCTATTTGTACTGGTAGTTTGCATGCCTTTGTCCGGTTTCATACTTTACGGGGTTAACAGGTTTGAGCCATGTATATCTAACGTGGAGGAAACAGCATTCATTTACTATGCTGTGAGTGGATCACACACGCACAGGCGCACTTGCATTTCCTTATTGTGGGTTACGCGCAGGCGCACATGCATATCCTTATTGTAGGTTACATATGTTTACTAAGTCTTTGTGCTTACATGGGCTTTATTACTTGTGACAGTACCAGTAAAATATATGTAATCCGGTTAACGGACATATGCGAAACACACGTTCACCTTTACATATTTAAATGTCTGTACAGCACAGACGTATTCATTACACTTTAACATTATATGTGCTGTAGTCGTAGTTGAACCGGGACTGCATTCACGTTGGCCGGATGCTGTAACCACTATACTTTTGGTGTTCTGACTCATTTATATGCATACCCATAGTACATAGCTACATTAACATATGCCTCACTGCTTCACTTACGACACAGGCATCCATTCTCCTGCTGGGAAAAATGCGGTACTACATATTACACATTCCCTATTCCCTACTGCTCTGGACCCAAGCTGCATATTTAATCACTGCAGGGATATTCACAACCCCAAGGCTTATAGTCCTGACACATACAAGTCTTTAATTGTCAGGGTGTTCATGTGGTGATCTGGGTTTAGGCTTGTCCGCCTGGTGAACGGAACTGCCCTGACCATGTTCAAATGTCAGACAAAGCACATGAACAGAGTTTGTCCATTTTAAACATTTTATCTGTGTTTACAGACACAGGTGTCTGGGCACCTGTCAGCAGCTTATAATGTTGGCAATACATAATATGGGTGGGGGTGGTTACAATACATAATCCACGGTGAGTGGTGTTCCCATTCACATTTGATTATTTCCTGTATTCATTCATACGAGGATTATTATTTTGGACATGAATTAACTATGAATTAACTACAGGTATGCAGTAGTACAGTAAACATATGTAAAGGTTTGTTACAGTAAAAATGTACGGACCTCTGTAATACTCGGGGACTACCCAACATCCTTCACAACATTTCATGCTAATGTACATACTATTATTCTGTGAACTTTCAAAGTTTGTGAGAGCAGTATTTACATCTGTCCCTATTTGTCCACCGATCATTTTAGGCTTTGTCCAGATTTTGTTGCTGTAATAGGTTGAGAGGTGGTGTCGGTATGTGATTGAGTTGAATATATACTGTCGATAATTCAGTGGAGAGTAGGGTTACCACCTGTTCCTCTTTGTGAGGGGAAGTCCCACTTTGGACAGTTGTGTCCTGCAATGAAACCTAAGACATGGCAAATGTCCTGTGATTTTAAGACAAAAGTATATTTCTTATTTTCTTTAATAGTTGCATGATACATGTATTTTGTATCTGAAACACATAACTATTATTTGGGATAGCATAAGCAATTCAAATGCTATGAAATAAGCTTTTATCTTGGCAAACAAGTGTAATTCTGTCCTTTGCACTGGCCGGGGGTATCTTTTATCCTGTAAATTCTCACATTTCTACAAAAGATGTCCCACCTTGGGCATCTGAACAGGTGGCAACCCTAGTGGGGAGACCTGCATGGTGGACAGGTGTTCCATCCTGCATAGTATGTTTTGCATGTCTGTCTAGAAACTGAACAGTACCGTGACTACACATATATGTTTTGTCTAGATGTGTACAGTACTAGACACCGTGGCGTGTAAACAACTCTGATGTTTCAACAGGTTACTTATCCCACGCGGGCTGTACACACATTTTGCCAAACCATGAACGCGTGGGCATTTGGATTTATGTAACTGTGATGGGATGTTTACAAACATGGGATACATATTTGCAATCCTGACACTGCCTAGGATGATACTTCCTACTACATATGGGGAATACTCGCTATGTGTAGGTGTACGGCTGCGCAAGGCTGGTAGCTGGATTTGGTGGACATTCGGAGATGGGTGCGGGTTATGTGCTATACAGGGGATGTTGCGTATTGCATTTGCATGCATGGGTTCTGCATTTGAATGTCCCGGTTCCACATATAGCATCCTATGTGTATGTGCTGGTTACATTCCTGTTCATGTGTATAGCACATTTTAATATTCATATGTTTGTGTGAGTTTGGTAAACAATATGGACTGTCAGGTTTCTTTACGGTTGTTATATGGCCACAACTGCCCAGCTGTGTACTATCACTACCACTGTTGGACTGCTGGTGACCCTGCCCATGGGGCTAGACGTGTGTATTGGCGGCGCGCTGACATGATACGCTTCACTTCTACTGGGTATATCTACTTACAGTGCAGTACATTACGGACAAATGATTTTAAATATCATTTGTTCCATGGACGGAAACTCATATTGTGTTGCGTGCATTTCTGTTTGGTTCTCAATTTTGTGTGACCAGGAACTGTCTTGCATGCTTTCCATACGTTTCATTATCCACGGACACTGATAGGTGCGATTACTATTGCAGGCAGACTATAATATTCAGCAGTTTAGGTTGCTCATCAACAGCCGACATTGACACGCCTCCGGGCGCAGCTTAGTAACGCCCCATGCACTCACGCACGTGTCCTATGCACGTGGATGTGGTGGCAGCGCACCTTCATTAATATGCATATGGCGCTACTATACCATATATACGCCGCACGGCCGGCGCAGGCCTTACATCGGCCTTGCGCCGAGCTTCATGAATCTGGGGGAAAGTCTTTTTTTATTTTAATAGACTTGTAATGTTGATAAAATCATTTTTGCCAGGACTAACTGTGGCATTGGGTTTAATACACCATTATGTTTTTCCCTTACAGCAAAGTTTCTACATCACCTGATCGGTTACTTTTCTTTCCTCCTTCTAACACAAAAAGTACACTTTTAAACCATTCATAGATGGTAGAAAATCTGTATAATCCATTTGGTTTTAAAATGCAAATATTCATATACTCTTACATTAAACTTTGTCTTGTTTTTCCAATATAAAAAGCATAACATGGTACAGGTAGCAGTGTAAACTACTTCTGAAATACAATAAAAGTTTCCATCACATTTGTGGCTAATGCCCAGAAAAGGACTAAGAATACACATGCCACAACAATAAGTACCAAACTTGCCATTCAATTCTGAACATTTTCATTTCTCCAATAAATCCTTAAATTTGCAGTTTGTCGTTAGTACAACTATGATCTGCTCCTAAAGTGTTATATAAATAAACATTACATTAATCTATCTTCTAATAATTGATCAAAACTATCAGATGAATAATATAATGGAAATGTTAATGTGAAATCTGATTTTTCCTGTCTGTATTAAGGGTAGAATCAGCACTTATCTGTTCTCTTAAAATTAGTTTGCAAAGAGTATATTTATACATGTAATCCAGTCTACTTTTTATTACTAAATCCAATTTTTACTATCATGCTAAAACATCTACTAAACTGATCTATTTTAAAAAACTGGGCTGATGAAATTAATGCAGAAAGATGTGTAACCTGACCTTTACCAGTCTTATCTTAGCATTATAATAGATGAATACTCCCAGCATGAAAAATTTGAAGTTTTTTGTGTTACATTCTAAAAATTAACAGATCATTTTCAACACAGCTTGAAGTGTCTAACATTAAATTTGTGTTTTGTTCCATTTACTTGTAAAGTTAAGACATGCCTTTGCATTTTCTTTTAAAAATACAAGAAATTGCTTGAAAACATTTTCACTTCCTAACCATATGAAAATAGGTCCTCTGTAAATCTAAATAGTTGTATGAGCAGACAGCATCTACTTTCCTGTCCTCAGCATACGAAGGTGGCACACTTTGTTATACTGACAGTGAAAACAAGGTAGTCAAATATCTGGACCAAGATGCAAACTGGATTCTAGCCATAGCTAGCTTTAAGCACCAGCCAACCCTATGGTTGTTGGGGGCTCCCCTGTTCCTGGGAGGCCCCCAACCACAGCAAGTTATCTTATCTTGATATTTTATAACATGTCTGTCAAACCAATAAAAGCTAATACAGCAATCTTGTATCCTTAATAAATCAGCCAGGTAATGAATCTTATTTACATATACTAGATATACTCCACAAACTGAGAACCACAAACCAAAAAAGGAGAGGAGCCGAACCACAGAAGTTCAACCAAACGAGTTTAATGCCACAAAATTTAAAACAACCAAAGTTTAAGTGATTTCATCAGAGTGTACCACAGAGTTCTTCTGTGTTAGACTCTGAGGAAAGTGCTTAAACTTTGGCTGTCTTAAATTTTGTGGCATTAAACTCGTTTGGTTGAACTTCTGTGGTCCGGCTCCGCTCCTTTTTTGGTTTCTAATTTATATGTCCTTTAAAATTGAAAGATATCTCTGGTTATAGTAACAGTGTTATCAAGTAACAGGCTTCACAATTTCATTAAATATTTTACCACTGACATAGTGCCCTTAGTTTAGTTAAACCCTGCTGGTGGATTTTCTTTCCACTAAAAGTAACATAGCCATCTTTAGGTACCTGCAATACTTGTGGCTGCTGGGGGAGTGGTGGGGGGGCCTTAATCATTCTTGACTGTGTGGAAGTCCCCACAAAATCTGTTGCTGGTTGAAGAAAATGAAAAGGAAAATGTATTAATTTTGTAATTATGTTCTTTAATCTGAACAAGGCTGTGATAGGACCCTAATAGGATAAAGCTAATGATGAACATGAGCAAGGTAAGCACTAGAGAGAGATCAACAGCCCAGAGTGATTCATCTCAGTGCAAACCTTGTGTTTTAAGAAGGGCTGATGGTTTCAATTTTCAGGGATGGTTTTCTCTTTCTGGAAGTTTTACAAATACAGGCAGAACAACAAATTCTATAACTCTCAAAATCTTTGCTGAGGAATTCAGCCAGTGTCATAAATAGCAGAATAAAGGCTCCAAATCAGAAAGATGTCAAATATTATTCTAATTCACTTAAAAAGTTAATAGCCGTGGTGGTGCAGCGCTCGCGTTGTTGCCTCACAGCAAGAGGTTCTCCCGTTCGATTCTCGGCTGGAGCGCCTTCTGTGTGGAGTCTGCATGTCCTCCCCACAGTCACGTGGTGTTCAAAAGACATGCGTGAATGGGCGTGCCTTTGTTGAAGGTTGGGCGTTGGGCTGGCACCGTAAAAATCTACTGCCAATCATTAGCGGAACGGAGTTCTGCTGTGGCAACCCCTAACCGGGAAAAGCCGAAAGAAGACCAACAACTTAAAAAGTTATTAGAATAACACCTTTTGCATCAACATGTATTTTTTGGACAATAAGTATAAAACTCTGTCTGGATTTATTGAGTGTCTGTAATCCTGAATGATTTATAGGAAATCAAACTTTTTAGGATGGACAGAGCAAAATTGCAAGCAAAATCTGTGAAATCAGGGACAGTGACAAGTATGCATTACACTTCAATGAGGTAAATGAAAGTGACTTACCCCTGCTGCTGTTTGATGACTGCTAAACAGCATTCACTGATCTAGTGTGGCAAATTGTGTTGTAGTGTGTTGCAAATTGTATTGCTATTTGCTGAAATAAGTATAAAACTGGTATTGTTATGGCTTATGCTTGTGTATGTCTTAAAAATATCACAAATTTTTATCTGTGCACACACCAAATAATGCCAGGACATATACAATATTCTTCTGGGTATCAGTAAAATATGCAGATAATAAGTAATTATATTTCATTTTCAATGGTATGGCATAAAATATATCATATAACATTCAGAGACAGATCTTCTAGAAGTCCGGTGGTCCCTACTCTCCAAAATGTATAACTGGATACAGGGGGTTCCCTTAATCATCCTTGACTGTGTGGGGGGCCCCACAAAAGCTGTTGCTGGTTGGAGAAAAAAAAAATATTATTTGATTATACTCTTTAACGTGAATAGGGCTATGATATGACCCTGTTAGGATAAAGCTGATAATGACCTCCGCTCTCAACTGCACCCATTCATAAACCAGCCCTGCTCAGATGTGTGTGTTTACAGAAAACTGCTGTAGGTTATATGGGGGGTCCTTGGAGGTAGTTTAGTTATTAATTGTTTAATTTTCATCACAGACAAACCTTAGAGGTGTATGCTGGAGGTCATTATAGCTTATGTTTGGGCTGAAGACAGTGTGGTCATTGTTTCTTTTACTTTTCTCACAGACCACAGAGGTGTACAAGGTTATTATAGATTGTGTAGGGGCAGTATACTGTCTAGCAGCAACAAAGTAGAATTAACCATAGGATAAATGTATCACCAAACACCATCATACTAGTGACTTCAATTACCCTAAATATTGACTGGAACACTACTCAGCCTTCCAAACTAGCCCAAAAGTTCCTGGAATTCATAAACTCAAAATGCAAATGCCATGGAACAACCATCCCCACTGACAGGTTCAGTGCAAACTTCTCCCCTCCCCAAAAGAGAGATATCTATACCAAGCGCATTGCAGCCCCAAAAACATCTCCCTTGAAGTGAGAACTGCTCTCTCAAAAAAAAAAAACACATCATCCATGGGGGTGTCCTGGTGTGTGTCCCAAGTGTCTTAACTCAACGAGGAATTAAACCCACAGCTAGGACAGCTGTTTAATCATAGTCTTACCTCTACCTACCCATACACCGAGCAGTGGTGGCGCACTGCAACTGTGGTCCCACTTCGGTGTGTGCCCAATCACCGGCCCATTAGCTTGACAAGCCTTATCTGCAAAGCCATTGAGAGGAGCCCATGGAGCACCTCATAAATAAAGACATAACAAAGCATTATTAAAGACTTTGATCCATCCCAGTTTAATGGAGTCAGATCATTGTCATCTGATCATGCCTTCTAAAACTTTTCAAACTTTTTGCAACTTGAACCAAAGCCATTGATGCCATAGCCTACACCCATACAGCTATAAACCTTACCCATCCGACCCCATGGGCTCATTCTACCTCGGTATCATTGAAAACTACTAAAGGGTGGCGTAAGCCACAAAAAAACTGGGCTAGGCTTGTAAATGCCCTCGGGCAGATAGCCTAGTATGAACCTATGAACCTATGAACCTATGAACCTATAATTTTATTTCACTTTCCTCATGATCACCTTAATCATAATTTCTATTCAAGCCATCACTGATGAAAAGGTGACGTAAAAAGAAAATATAAAAATGCAGTTCAGAACATATAGAAAGTTATGGCTTATTGAAAAAGCTAAAGAGTAAAGGAAAATGTGAGAAAAGGAAGAAAAAAGTAATTTACATGGTGTGGCGAGGCCAAGATAGGAGGAAACAGGAGAGGACTAGAAGGTGTGTGTGTGTGTGTGTGTGTGTGTGTGTGTGTGTGTGTGTGTGTGTGTGTGTGTGTGTGTGTGTGTGTGAGTGCACATGTGTGTGTGTGTGTGTGTGTGTGTGTGTGTGTGTGTGTGTGTGTGTGTGTGTGTGTGTGTGTGTGTGGGTGTGGCGGGGGGGGCTAGGGCTCCACTTCATCCAAGTCCAGACCTGTACACAGAGCTGTTATAATGTATCACTGTTGCAGCCAAATGCCAGTAACTGTAAATGTCCCTTTGTGAGATGGGCCAACATAATGTGGTACACAGGCCTAATGTAATGTAACAGTATTGTAGCTATAGGTCAGTTTGTGCATACCACACCTAGTTTGCAGCATGAACTAAAAGGTTGTTTAGAAGGGGTGGCAGTGACAGGGTGATACTTAGGAAGTGCCTAGGGGCCTCCAACATGACATTTGCTGGGGCCCCCCAAAAAGCTAACACTGGCCCAGGTTCTAACAAGCAGTGTTTTGCTCTATGTCCAGGGGTGGCACATGCTTGGAAAAATACATATGTTGCCGTAGCAGTAATACAGCCCTCTGGATTAGTGGCACACAGATTTCATGGTTGACACAAGGAACTGGGATAACAAGCAACTCCTCAATTAAGCTCTGAGAATGAAGTCATGCGCAGAGCTAATTCATTTGTCTCTTCAGTCATCTTTACTAATCCAAGTCTATATTTCCTAGTCTTGTGACCCTCGCCAGGAGTAAGCCACATATTTTAGCTCAGAGGAAGAGAATATTCTTAAAGAAGAAACAGCCAATGTACCTCTATTATTTAAAGCGCATAATGTAGAGCATAAAAAAACACATTATTAACCTTTGAAGCATTCAGAAAGCAATTGTTTCAGAGGTTTATACTATGTTTGTACAATCATATGATCTTGGATGATGAAAGCTCTCAAGAATCTTTGTATTTCACAAGCACAAGTGTATGCATACTCAGAAAACATGTACTCAAGCTTTTGATGATATGAAGAAATAAAATAAACCAATAAGCATCAATTCTGTGTTGGGGCTTTGTTGCCCCCCCATACTTCTCTTACTTTATTATTCTCACTCAGAGATCATTGTAACTTGAGGAAAGCATGACCCCTGCCAGGCAGCTTAAAGCCTGACTTGTTCTTAATCTGTAAAGACGTAAGACTGTACCAACAGCTGCAAAGACAGACATATTAGTAGTAGAATCTCACTCATATATGTGTGAAGGAAAACTGACATCAGACAATTATAACTTCAGTTGCTATGCTCAAGCAATCGTGATATGGGTCCAGGTGATTTGAACACCTGATTGTAAGCCATTTTAGAGGAATAAGCTTCAGAAGCAATACTCTACTACAAAACTATAACCAGTGCTCCAAAAATACAAGGAATGAAGAAACAGGCATAATAGGAAGACTGCCAGATTCAAAAAGTTAGTCTGTAGCTGTCAAACATATTGCTAAGGCACTTTTGTGATGATACCCATATGCTACTAAACAAAATCTTTGAAGTTATCTCGCTGTTAGGGTACAAATAAAATAACCAAGAAAATCAGTTCACAAAATTGAAATACAAATAAAAAAACTTGTAGTCGCTAGAAGTAAAATCCAATACCATTATAAGTAGCGCTTTTTCCCACCCACTTCATCAGATTAAAAGACTCCCTAGGCTCTGTTGCTAAAATGGTAAAAACCATACTCTGCCACCTAGGGGCTATTAATCCATACTGATTAAAAATAAAACTACTTTGAAACAGTTAAGATCTTATTCAATAAACAATCAATGTTAAAGCACTTTGAAAAAATACATTAAACACAATCATGAACATTATTCACTTGGTATTAATATAATATAGACTAATCACCATGTTAAATGGTGAACAGCCATTAAATTTATATAATGTTATAATTAGATCTGTGCCATTTTAATTAACAATAAACTACTATAGCAATAAAAGATGACATAGGTGCAGTATACTGAAGATTTACCGAAGGTTGGTGTGGTTTAATCACAAGGGCAAAGCCAAAGCGATTAAACAAAGCCAACCATGGGTAAATCTTCAATATACCACACCCACGATTCAGTTATTGCTATTATACAATGACATTATTTAAGAAAAAAAAATACTTTTCTTAAATAATGTCTTTGATTAATGGTGCTGTGGTGTTCTTCCACATTCTTTCTCAATTCCGCTGCTTTGTTGGTGTATTGCTTATGCATATGGGACTTCTGTTCCCACATTTACACAGTACATCAGTGACAGTGCTTTGAAAAGCAAGCAACAGAGATAGGAAGATCTCTGTTTCTTATATTTATTTATTTATTTATTTTTGGATAAGAAAAGAAAGCTGTAACCTCCGGACAGTTTAGAGGTATGAAAGATGTAAAAAATGCAAGGAAAATTGCGTATGTTTCTTTAGTTTTGCAGAATGTACCTGATTTTTCTTGAATTTTCTCTGCTCTCATAAGTAACTATCCACCTTTTATTTTTTGAGAATGGTTTTGCTGTGTAAAACTTGGTTCCAGATGATTGCCACTATTGTAGTGACATCCTGAACCCATGTGCAAAAATGGGAAAAGGGTTTGAAGATGGATGGATTTGCATTGTCTAAAGGAAAGAAAGTCTGAAACTGAAATGCATGTTATTTAGTGACTTCTTTCCTCAGTGATTTGTCAGAAAACCACAAATTATTAATGACATACATTTCAGTTTCAGACTTTCTTTCCTTCAGACTATTGAATGGCTGCACATACCAATAGATAAAAAAGTCTGGCCACTCAATGATACTTTAGCAGTCGGACTTTTACCGTTGTTATATTCTAGATTTAGAACAAGCATGCTGGCTGCAGCCAGCATGGTCATTTTTGAATGTTAATGGCCAGTCATTGTATAATATAGCAATAACCCACGCCTGGGTGTGGGTAATGCTAAATTTACCCACGGTTGGCGTGGTTTGGTCCCGAGGACGAAGCCCGAGGGACCAAACAAAGCCAACCGGGTAATTTAGCATTACCCACACCCAGGCGGTTATTGCTATTATATGACATTATTTAAGAAAAGAAACTATTACTTTTCTTAAATAATGGCATAGTGTAATGCCTGTTTACTGCCCTTCCGCAGATGTCTGGCATCCGCGGCAGTTCTGATGTACTGCACGCGCAGTACATCAGCGCTGTGGGCAAAAGCAACGGAGAAAGCAAGATCTCCGTTGCTTTTTTTTTAGTGTCTCGCTATGTTAAATGAGTTTAACATAGCGAGACAGTTTTAAAATAAGCAACGGACATCTCCATTGCTTATTTTAAAGCTGTCTCGCTATGTTAAACTCATTTAACATAGCGAAACACTAAAAAAAAGCAATGGAGATCTTGCTTTCTCCGTTGCTTTTAAAACATTCGCTATGTTAAATGGGTTTAACATAGCGAGACAGCTTTAAAATAAGCTCCGTTGCTTATTTTAAAGCTGTCTCGCTATGTTAAACCCATTTAACATAGCGAGACAGTGTTTTAAAAAAAAGAGTTATATTAATGGTAAAAAGTCCGGCGACCGGACCTTTTCCATTAGTATAACTCGATTTACAACGGGCACGCTGGCCAATCAGCGCACGTTTTGGGGTCATGGTATAATATAGCAATAACTCACGCTGAGTGGTAATTTACCCACGTTTGGCGTGGTTTGGTCCCGAGGGCAAAGCCCGAGGAACCAAACAAAGCCAACCGGTAAATTTAGCATTACCACACCCAGAAGTGGGTTATTGCTATTATCATGACATTACTTAAGAAAAGAAACTATTACTTTTCTTAAATAATGGCATAATATAATGCCTGTTTACTGCCCTTCCGCAGATGTCTGGCATCCGGCAGTTCTGATGTACTGCGCCTGCGCAGTACATCAGAGCTGTGGCAAAAGCAATGGAGAAAGCAAGATCTCCGTGGCTTTTTAGTGTTCGCTATGTTAAATGAGTTTAACATAGCGAGACAGTTTAAAATAAGCAACGGACATCTCCGTTGCTTATTTTAAAACTGTCTCACTATGTTAAACTCATTTAACATAGCGAAACACTAAAAAAAAGCAACGGAGATCTTGCTTTCTCCGTTGCTTTTATATAAATCACTGTCTCGGAATGTTAAATGGGTTTAACATAGCGAGAACTTTAAAATAAGCAACGGAGATCTCTGTTGCTTATTTTAAAGCTGTCTCGCTATGTTAAACCCATTTAACATAGCGAGACAGTGTTTTAAAAAACCGAGTTATACTAATGGAAAAATGTCCGGGCGACCGGACCTTTTTCCATTAGTATAACTCGATTTACAACGGGCCAATCAGCATGTACGTTTTGGGGGGATCATGGTATAATGATAGATATTCGATCAGTGATACCCAGGGGACTGGTGGCATCTAGCAAAACTTAAAAAACTGGTAAATGGATAAAAACACACTGCACTTCACACCACAAACTGAAAAACTGCAGCCAAAAGCACACAAAAATGCTTTATTAAACAAGAGTCAAATAAGAGTATACTGAGTGGATTGTGCTTTAGGCTGCGGTTTTTCAGTTTGCAGTGTGAAATCTATCAAAACCTGCCAATATAATTCATGCTTCTTGACATGCTCTTTCCAGTTACCCCCCCCCTTACAAAAAAGGTACTTTTTCCAGTATAAAAAAAAAAAAACATTTCTTAAAATATGCACAAATTACTGAATGTTTATATAATGCATTATTACCATCTTTCTTCTTAGTGGCATAAATTCTAATCTTCAAAGCCTTTAATGTTTTACCAACATAAAATGCAGGGCATGAACTGTGGAGCTTTTCTCCCTTGGCCTCCACTGAAAATGGGCTCACTACAGCCCAGTGGACCATCCTGGTAAACAAATGCAAATAAATAGGTTCATAGGTTCATAGGTAGGTACTAGGCTATCGGCCCTGGGGCCTATACAAGCCCAGCCAAAAAGGTACCCTGGCTTTTGCCACCCAAGAAAATTATTTTCCTGTGCCACTGTCGAGCAGAGCCATAGAGGTGATCCCTGGGGTGAATTTCCTATTTCCCATCCAATCATCAAGATTTTTCTTGAAGAATGCTAATGAGGAGCTTTGTTTGATATAGATAGGTAGTTTAATCCAGAGTATGGGAAGTCTCTGGGACAGGAATCTATCCCTCCAGCATGTTCTGTTTATTGTGGTAACAAGGTTTAGGTCCCTAGAGCGTGTAGCTCGGAGGAATTGGGATTTCTTTAAGTGGAGCATGTCCAACAGCTCTGGGTTTGACATAGCTTTGTATGTTAGGCAGAGATTACCTCTGAGTAGGCGATATGCGATGGAGTTAAGCTGGGTTTTTTTTAGACGGTCTGCGTAGGGCATCTGTTTGAGGCTGGTAATCCTCTTTGCGAGGCATTTCAGTGGCCTTTCCCGTTGTTGTAGATGTCTTGTGAGGCACATACCAAAAGAGGCGTTGTACTCTATAATGGTTCTAATGAGTGATGAGTAGAGGGGAACAATGACCTCTTTTTTTCTGGATGAGAAACCTTTTGTGATGAGGTGTGCCACATAGAAGGATTTCCTGACTACTGTGGTGATGTGATTATCAAAGGAGAGATTACTGTCCACCTGTGTCCCAAGGTCTCTTATCACACTTTCGGTGTTAAGTATACTACCGCCTATGTTGTAGTTCATGGGTATAGAGTTTTTACCAAAGAGGATGACAACGCACTTTTTGGAATTGAGCTTGAGGCCATGGCTTTGACACCAGGCATCTGTCTCAGTGAGGCCCTTTTGTAGGATGTCCACATCGTTAGGATTTTCGATTATGGCTCCTAGTTTTCAGTCATCTGCGAACTTCATTAGCCAAAGAACTTCTGTGTTAGCCTGTACTTCAGAGAAGTAGATACCAAACAATAGAGGACCTAGGACTGAACCTTGTGGTACTCCACTTGTCACTGGACTGAAGTCGGATTTGGAGTCTGCTTCTTTAACAGTGTGGGTTCTGTTAGTGAGCCAGTTGGCAACCCATCTTGTGACATAGGGATTTATACCTAGTTTAGTGAGTTTATCTATAATTCCAGAGTGGGCGATGGTGTCGAAAGCCTTGGCAAGATCTAGATAGGCTGTGTGAACCACCTTACTCTTGTCTACAGCTTTGATGACTGCTTCAAAGAAGTCTATCAGGTTTAGGAGACATGATCTGCCTTTTATAAACCCGAACTGGGTGGGATCCAGAGTTTGGAGATTACCAATGTCTTTGTTTATAAGTTCCATGATGATACGTTCCATGGCCTTGCAGACCAGGCTCATCAGGCTAATGAGACGGTAGTTCCCGGGGTCCGTGGTGGCTCCCCCGTTGTGGAGTGGGATAACCGTTGCTGTGCACCATTCAGCAGGCACAAAGCCTGAGGTGAGGCTATGATTGAACACCAGTGATTAGAACTGTGTCATAATTAAGTCTCTCACCATGGTAAAATAAATAATAAATGTGCTATATAAAGCAACCACACCCTTAGTTTTACAATTAAATTTTCCATTTGGGTACAATACAGTTCATGCCCTGCATTTTATGTTGGTAAAATATTGTGATGCTGTGTCTCAGGGAAAACAGAAATCTCCAGGATACCACAAGCTTGAACTTGGCCAGCTAAATCCCAGAATCACACACCAGTGATTAGAACTGTGTCATAATTAAGTCTTGCACCATTGACAAAAACTTAATTTAACAAGGTGCATCATCAGTTTATTATAATAATCATTTTCTTGTATCAGAAAATATTTACCCCAGCTAACAATTAATTCAATACCTGGCCTGTTGTCTTAAGATAGCCTAATGCTTGGACACCTTGCAGCTCCTCATTCACCACCAGAAAGAATAATACTACATTTTAATGATTTTTTTTTAATATGAACACATATATGGTCTTTGTCATAATTTGTAGCATAATTTATATCATACTTTTTCCATAATGATAACCTTCTAGCACTTACCTCATTTGAAAATTCATATCCTCCTATTAAACTTTATAATCTTAATTACCCAACCTATTCTCTATAACTTGATAAGTTTAAACAGCCCTCATTGTCTTTTGTTACATGTAGTCTAAACTATGCAAATCTACCACCATTCATCTATCTATTTATCTATCTATATCTATCTATCTATTCATCTACTTATCTATCTGTACATTAATCTGTCCTAATATAATACATAGAAAAAAACACTTGTTGGAAAAACCAGTTTAATAACAAAGCAAAGCTTTCGGGCAAAACCCTTCTTCAATACTAATACATTTAAGTCTGAGAACTGAAAGCTTATATACAGGTCTGCCATCACATGACCAGCAGCCAAATGAAATCATATGATAACAGAAACATAAAAACAGAATACAATGCAAATGACATGTATAAAAAATACATAATGCAAATGACATATTTAAAAAAGTTTTTAAAAATCGACTCAACTTATTTTAGTGTTACGTAATCTAACTAATATAGGTTTTAGACTAACCTTGCTATTAAGGCCAGGGGGTGAATCAGCAGCCAACCTCAGTATCCATTCAAATTCCTTAGTTTCTAAATAATTATTAGTATCCCCACCCCTAGCATTAGGACAAATTACATCAATAGCTCTAAACTTAAAAGAGTGTTCATGACCACAAGTACTAATATGTTTAAATAGTGCATTCTTATCACAACATCTTCTAATTTCGGAGTTATGATCAATGATACGTTCTTTTAACTTACGTGTGGTTTTACCCACATAGAACGAAGTACATGATTTACATGTGGCCAAATAAACAATACCTGGGGTGTTACATGTGGCTAAAAACTTAAAATTAAAAGTTTGCCCATTAGTAGGGTGTATAAATACATCACTACCATTACCAAAAATCTGCATACAAACAACACAATTGAAGCACTGGAAAGTGCCATACTTAACAGCTGTAGTCATATGCCTATGTTTATAAAAATCTTTAAAACATAATAGACTCTTAATACTCTTCATGTTTCTATATGAGAAACGTGGTTTGTCACCCAAAATGGCCTTCAGTTCATCTAAGGCCATTAAGATTAACCAATTCCTTGAGATAATTTGTTTCACCAAAATAGACCTTCTATTATAGGTTGTAATATACCTAATCAAGGACAATTCTTTGTTATTATTACTACTCATAGGAATTGGTGAACTATACATATTATCAGAAAAAGTAGGTTTCAAAGAAGTCTGCCTTGCTTCCACTATATCCAATTTGAGTTTAGAAAGTAATTGGGCATCATAGCCACTAGAAATAAAATCACCTATCATATCATCAAGTTGTGATATAAAAACTTCATCATCCGTATTCAGTCTACTAGTCCTATGTTGTAGTTCATGGGTATAGAGTTTTTACCAAGGAGGATGACAACGCACTTTTTGGCATTGAGCTTGAGGCCATGGCTTTGACACCAGGCATCTGTCTCAGTGAGGCCCTTTTGTAGGATGTCCACATCATTAGGAGTTTCGATTATGGCTCCTAGTTTGCAGTCATCTGCGAACTTCATTAGCCAAAGACCTTCTGTGTTAGCCTGTACTTCAGAGAAGTAGATATCAAACAATAGAGGACCTAGGACTGAACCTTGTGGTACTCCACTTGTCACTGGACTGAAGTCGGATTTGGAGTCTGCTTCTTTAACAGTGTGGGTTCTGTTAGTGAGCCAGTTGGCAACCCATCTTGTGACATAGGGATTTATACCTAGTTTAGTGAGTTTATCTATAATTCCAGAGTGGGCGATGGTGTCGAAAGCCTTGGCAAGATCTAGATAGGCTGTGTGAACCACCTTACCCTTGTCTACGGCTTTGATGACTGCTTCAAAGAAGTCTATCAGGTTTAGGAGACATGATCTGCCTTTTATAAACTCGAACTGGGTGGGATCCAGAGTTTGGAGATTACCAATGTCTTTGTTTATAAGTTCCATGATGATATGTTCCATGGCCTTGCAGACCAGGCTCATCAGGCTAATGAGACAGAAGTTCCCGGGGTCCGTGTTGGCTCCCCCCTTGTGGAGTGGGATAACCGTTGCTGTGCACCATTCAGCAGGCACAAAGCCTGAGGTGAGGCTATGATTGAACACCAGTGATTAGAACTGTGTCATAATTAAGTCTCTCACCATGGTAAAATAAATAATAAATGTGCTATATAAAGCAACCACACCCTTAGTTTTACAATTAAATTTTCCATTTGGGTACAATACAGTTCATGCCCTGCATTTTATGTTGGTAAAATATTGTGATGCTGTGTCTCAGGGAAAACAGAAATCTCCAGGATACCACAAGCTTGAACTTGGCCAGCTAAATCCCAGAATCACACACCAGTGATTAGAACTGTGTCATAATTAAGTCTTGCACCATTGACAAAAACTTAATTTAACAAGGTGCATCATCAGTTTATTATAATAATCATTTTCTTGTATCAGAAAATATTTACCCCAGCTAACAATTAATTCAATACCTGGCCTGTTGTCTTAAGACAGCCTAATGCTCGGGCACCTTGCAGCTCCTCATTCACCACCAGAAAGAATAATACTACATTTTAATGATTTTTTTTTAATATGAACACATATATGGTCTTTGTCATAATTTGTAGCATAATTTATATCATACTTTTTCCATAATGATAACCTTCTAGCACTTACCTCATTTGAAAATTCATATCCTCCTGTTAAACTTTATAATCTTAATTACCCAACCTATTCTCTATAACTTGATAAGTTTAAACAGCCCTCATTGTCTTTTGTTACATGTAGTCTAAACTATGCAAATCTACCACCATTCATCTATCTATTTATCTATCTATATCTATCTATCTATTCATCTACTTATCTATCTGTACATTAATCTGTCCTAATATAATACATAGAAAAAAACACTTGTTGGAAAAACCAGTTTAATAACAAAGCAAAGCTTTCGGGCAAAACCCTTCTTCAATACTAATACATTTAAGTCTGAGAACTGAAAGCTTATATACAGGTCTGCCATCACATGACCAGCAGCCAAATGAAATCATATGATAACAGAAACATAAAAACAGAATACAATGCAAATGACATGTATAAAAAATACATAATGCAAATGACATATTTAAAAAAGTTTTTAAAAATCGACTCAACTTATTTTAGTGTTACGTAATCTAATATAGGTTTTAGACTAACCTTGCTATTAAGGCCAGGGGGTGAATCAGCAGCCAACCTCAGTATCCATTCAAATTCCTTAGTTTCTAAATAATTATTAGTATCCCCACCCCTAGCATTAGGACAAATTACATCAATAGCTCTAAACTTAAAAGAGTGTTCATGACCACAAGTACTAATATGTTTAAATAGTGCATTCTTATCACAACATCTTCTAATTTCGGAGTTATGATCAATGATATGTTCTTTTAACTTACGTGTGGTTTTACCCACATAGAACGAAGTACATGATTTACATGTGGCCAAATAAACAATACCTGGGGTGTTACATGTGGCTAAAACTTAAAATTAAAAGTTTGCCCATTAGTAGGGTGTATAAATACATCACTACCATTACCAAAAATCTGCATACAAACAACACAATTGAAGCACTGGAAAGTGCCATACTTAACAGCTGTAGTCATATGCCTAGGTTTATAAAAATCTTTAAAACATAATAGACTCTTAATACTCTTCATGTTTCTATATGAGAAACGTGGTTTGTCACCCAAAATGGCCTTCAGTTCATCTAAGGCCATTAAGATTAACCAATTCCTTGAGATAATTTGTTTCACCAAATTAGATCTTCTATTATAGGTTGTAATATACCTAATCAAGGACAATTCTTTGTTATTATTACTACTCATAGGAATTGGTGAACTATACATATTATCAGAAAAAGTAGGTTTCAAAGAAGTCTGCCTTGCTTCCACTATATCCAATTTGAGTTTAGAAAGTAATTGGGCATCATAGCCACTAGAAATAAAATCACCTATCATATCATCAAGTTGTGATATAAAAACTTCATCATCCGTATTCAGTCTACTAGTCCTATGTTGTAGTTCATGGGTATAGAGTTTTACCAAGGAGGATGACAACGCACTTTTTGGCATTGAGCTTGAGGCCATGGCTTTGACACCAGGCATCTGTCTCAGTGAGGCCCTTTTGTAGGATGTCCACATCGTTAGGAGTTTCGATTATGGCTCCTAGTTTGCAGTCATCTGCGAACTTCATTAGCCAAAGACCTTCTGTGTTAGCCTGTACTTCAGAGAAGTAGATATCAAACAATAGAGGACCTAGGACTGAACCTTGTGGTACTCCACTTGTCACTGGACTGAAGTCGGATTTGGAGTCTGCTTCTTTAACAGTGTGGGTTCTGTTAGTGAGCCAGTTGGCAACCCATCTTGTGACATAGGGATTTATACCTAGTTTAGTGAGTTTATCTATAATTCCAGAGTGGGCGATGGTGTCGAAAGCCTTGGCAAGATCTAGATAGGCTGTGTAAACCACCTTACCCTTGTCTACGGCTTTGATGACTGCTTCAAAGAAGTCTATCAGGTTTAGGAGACATGATCTGCCTTTTATAAACTCGAACTGGGTGGGATCCAGAGTTTGGAGATTACCAATGTCTTTGTTTATAAGTTCCATGATGATATGTTCCATGGCCTTGCAGACCAGGCTCATCAGGCTAATGAGACAGAAGTTCCCGGGGTCCGTGTTGGCTCCCCCCTTGTGGAGTGGGATAACCGTTGCTGTGCACCATTCAGCAGGCACAAAGCCTGAGGTGAGGCTATGATTGAACACCAGTGATTAGAACTGTGTCATAATTAAGTCTCTCACCATGGTAAAATAAATAATAAATGTGCTATATAAAGCAACCACACCCTTAGTTTTACAATTAAATTTTCCATTTGGGTACAATACAGTTCATGCCCTGCATTTTATGTTGGTAAAATATTGTGATGCTGTGTCTCAGGGAAAACAGAAATCTCCAGGATACCACAAGCTTGAACTTGGCCAGCTAAATCCCAGAATCACACACCAGTGATTAGAACTGTGTCATAATTAAGTCTTGCACCATTGACAAAAACTTAATTTAACAAGGTGCATCATCAGTTTATTATAATAATCATTTTCTTGTATCAGAAAATATTTACCCCAGCTAACAATTAATTCAATACCTGGCCTGTTGTCTTAAGACAGCCTAATGCTCGGGCACCTTGCAGCTCCTCATTCACCACCAGAAAGAATAATACTACATTTTAATGATTTTTTTTTAATATGAACACATATATGGTCTTTGTCATAATTTGTAGCATAATTTATATCATACTTTTTCCATAATGATAACCTTCTAGCACTTACCTCATTTGAAAATTCATATCCTCCTGTTAAACTTTATAATCTTAATTACCCAACCTATTCTCTATAACTTGATAAGTTTAAACAGCCCTCATTGTCTTTTGTTACATGTAGTCTAAACTATGCAAATCTACCACCATTCATCTATCTATTTATCTATCTATATCTATCTATCTATTCATCTACTTATCTATCTGTACATTAATCTGTCCTAATATAATACATAGAAAAAAACACTTGTTGGAAAAACCAGTTTAATAACAAAGCAAAGCTTTCGGGCAAAACCCTTCTTCAATACTAATACATTTAAGTCTGAGAACTGAAAGCTTATATACAGGTCTGCCATCACATGACCAGCAGCCAAATGAAATCATATGATAACAGAAACATAAAAACAGAATACAATGCAAATGACATGTATAAAAAATACATAATGCAAATGACATATTTAAAAAAGTTTTTAAAAATCGACTCAACTTATTTTAGTGTTACGTAATCTAATATAGGTTTTAGACTAACCTTGCTATTAAGGCCAGGGGGTGAATCAGCAGCCAACCTCAGTATCCATTCAAATTCCTTAGTTTCTAAATAATTATTAGTATCCCCACCCCTAGCATTAGGACAAATTACATCAATAGCTCTAAACTTAAAAGAGTGTTCATGACCACAAGTACTAATATGTTTAAATAGTGCATTCTTATCACAACATCTTCTAATTTCGAGTTATGATCAATGATATGTTCTTTTAACTTACGTGTGGTTTTACCCACATAGAACGAAGTACATGATTTACATGTGGCCAAATAAACAATACCTGGGGTGTTACATGTGGCTAAAACTTAAAATTAAAAGTTTGCCCATTAGTAGGGTGTATAAATACATCACTACCATTACCAAAAATCTGCATACAAACAACACAATTGAAGCACTGGAAAGTGCCATACTTAACAGCTGTAGTCATATGCCTAGGTTTATAAAAATCTTTAAAACATAATAGACTCTTAATACTCTTCATGTTTCTATATGAGAAACGTGGTTTGTCACCCAAAATGGCCTTCAGTTCATCTAAGGCCATTAAGATTAACCAATTCCTTGAGATAATTTGTTTCACCAAATTAGATCTTCTATTATAGGTTGTAATATACCTAATCAAGGACAATTCTTTGTTATTATTACTACTCATAGGAATTGGTGAACTATACATATTATCAGAAAAAGTAGGTTTCAAAGAAGTCTGCCTTGCTTCCACTATATCCAATTTGAGTTTAGAAAGTAATTGGGCATCATAGCCACTAGAAATAAAATCACCTATCATATCATCAAGTTGTGATATAAAAACTTCATCATCCGTATTCAGTCTACTAGTCCTATGTTGTAGTTCATGGGTATAGAGTTTTTACCAAGGAGGATGACAACGCACTTTTTGGCATTGAGCTTGAGGCCATGGCTTTGACACCAGGCATCTGTCTCAGTGAGGCCCTTTGTAGGATGTCCACATCGTTAGGAGTTTCGATTATGGCTCCTAGTTTGCAGTCATCTGCGAACTTCATTAGCCAAAGACCTTCTGTGTTAGCCTGTACTTCAGAGAAGTAGATATCAAACAATAGAGGACCTAGGACTGAACCTTGTGGTACTCCACTTGTCACTGGACTGAAGTCGGATTTGGAGTCTGCTTCTTTAACAGTGTGGGTTCTGTTAGTGAGCCAGTTGGCAACCCATCTTGTGACATAGGGATTTATACCTAGTTTAGTGAGTTTATCTATAATTCCAGAGTGGGCGATGGTGTCGAAAGCCTTGGCAAGATCTAGATAGGCTGTGTAAACCACCTTACCCTTGTCTACGGCTTTGATGACTGCTTCAAAGAAGTCTATCAGGTTTAGGAGACATGATCTGCCTTTTATAAACTCGAACTGGGTGGGATCCAGAGTTTGGAGATTACCAATGTCTTTGTTTATAAGTTCCATGATGATATGTTCCATGGCCTTGCAGACCAGGCTCATCAGGCTAATGAGACAGAAGTTCCCGGGGTCCGTGTTGGCTCCCCCCTTGTGGAGTGGGATAACCGTTGCTGTGCACCATTCAGCAGGCACAAAGCCTGAGGTGAGGCTATGATTGAACACCAGTGATTAGAACTGTGTCATAATTAAGTCTCTCACCATGGTAAAATAAATAATAAATGTGCTATATAAAGCAACCACACCCTTAGTTTTACAATTAAATTTTCCATTTGGGTACAATACAGTTCATGCCCTGCATTTTATGTTGGTAAAATATTGTAATGCTGTGTCTCAGGGAAAACAGAAATCTCCAGTATACCACAAGCTTGAACTTGACCAGCTAAATCCCAGAATCACACACCAGTGATTAGAACTGTGTCATAATTAAGTCTTGCACCATTGACAAAAACTTAATTTAACAAGGTGCATCATCAGTTTATTATAATAATCATTTTCTTGTATCAGAAAATATTTACCCCAGCTAACAATTAATTCAATACCTGGCCTGTTGTCTTAAGACAGCCTAATGCTCGGGCACCTTGCAGCTCCTCATTCACCACCAGAAAGAATAATACTACATTTTAATGATTTTTTTTTAATATGAACACATATATGGTCTTTGTCATAATTTGTAGCATAATTTATATCATACTTTTTCCATAATGATAACCTTCTAGCACTTACCTC